>NC_088419.1:85773966-85881466 GCF_034236695.1 Oncorhynchus nerka | reverse complement strand
CTCTCTCTCTCTCTCTCTCTCTCTCTCTCTTCACTCTTTCTCGCTCTCATCTCTCTCTCTCTCTCTCTCTCTCTCTCTCTCTCTACTTCACTCTTTCTCTCTCTTTCATCTCTCTCTCTCTCTCTCTCTCTCCTTCACTCTTTCTCTCTCTTTCATCTCTCTCTCTCTCTCTCTCTCTCCTTCTCTCTCTTTCATCTCTCTCTCTTTGCCGTTGACTTTTTAGTTCCCCAAACTCCTGTTGTTTCTTTTAATCATCCACCTTTCATTTGTTGTTTCTTCCTTCACAAGTTTAATTTTTGATTTGTTTTGTCTTCATCTCCTGAATGTATCTCAGTCCCATCAGATATATAGTCAGAATAACATAAACTAAAAAACTCTCCATCACAGCAGTATTAGTTCCTTTGTCTTGTCCGGCCATCTCATTTCAGCCCATATTAGTGGAGCAGCACAGTGGAGCAGCACAGTGGAACAGCACAGTGGAGCAGCACTGTGGAACAGCACAGTGGAGCAGCACTGTGGAGCAGCACAGTGGAGCAGCACTGTGGAGCAGCACAGTGGAGCAGCACTGTGGAACAGCACAGTGGAGCAGAACTGTGGAGCAGCACAGTGGAGCAGCACTGTGGAACAGCACTGTGGAGCAGCACAGTGGAGCAGCACTGTGGAGCAGCAGAGTGGAGCAGCACAGTGGAGCAGCACAGTGGAGCAGCACTGTGGAACAGGACAGTGGAGCAGCACTGTGGAGCAGCACTGTGGAGCAGCACAGTGGAGCAGCACTGTGGAGCAGCACAGTGGAGCAGCACTGTGGAGCAGGACAGTGGAGCAGCACTGTGGAGCAGCACAGTGGAGCAGCACTGTGGAACAGCACAGTGGAACATTGCATTGACTGGGCATTGCGATCGTTACCTCTCTCTGTTATTTTAACACTGTTGTGATGAATTGGTCTCACTCCCTCATTTTATCAATGTCAGTCACTGGTAAAAAAAATAATAATCTAGTATTGAATTACCACTAGGAACTGGTGAGATGTGAGGAGCAGAATGTATCCTACCCTATTAAACCATGGGAGGGCAGTGTTAGATTACATTAGGACCTACTCTGAGATCTCTATTCATGAACGTGTGTTATGTTTTACATGCGTGTTATTTTTATTTTTTATAATTTTGTGTTAGTCATTTGTGATTAATTCAAAAGGACGTTTTTGAATTAATCACAAAAATCAAATCTTGAGTTTAATGAGTTGATGTTTAAATGTGTTGATGTTTTATTTGTTGCCTCAGTGCTGTAGCATTTATTGAACATATGTTTTCCACATCTATATGAAGTGGATCAAGGTCCAAAAATCTAATCAGATTGGAGTTAAAGTATTAAAACAAGTCAAGTTTTATTATGTTCTCAAATTACAAATATCTAAGAATAAGTCTACTCTGAACCAAAACATACAATCTGCCTAGTAATCTACATAATATACACTATATATACAGTAGAATGTGGACACCCCTTCAACTGAGTGGATTTGGTTTATTTCAGCCACACCCGTTGCTGCCAGGTGTATAACAGCGACCACACTACCATTCAATCACCATAGACAAACATTGGCAGTAGAATGGCCTTACTGAAGAGCTCAGTGACTTTCAATGTGGCACCGTCATAGGATGCCACCTTTCCAACAAGTCATTTTGTCAAATTTCTGCCCTGCTAAAAGCTGCCCCTGTCAACTGTAAGTGCTGTTGTTGTGAAGTGGAAACGTCTAGGAGCAACAACGACCACACAAGCTAACAGAACAGGACCGCCGAGTGCTGTCCTCGGTTGCAAGACTCACTACCGAGTTCCAAACTGCCTCTGGAAGCAAAGTCAGCGCAATAACTGTTCGCCGGGAGCTTCTTGAAATGGGTTTCCATGGCCGAGCAGCCACACACAAGCCTAAGATCACCAATGCCAAACGTCAGCTGGACTGGGGTACAGTTCGCCACCATTGGACTCTGTAGCAGTGGAAATGCATCTTCTGGAGTGATGAATCATGCTTCACCATCAGGCAGTCCAACAGAGAGGGTTTGACAGATGCCATGAGAACGCTACCTGCCCCAATGCATAGTGCCAACTGTAAAGTTTGGTGGAGGAGGTTCGGTCTAAGCTCCTTAGTTCCAGTGAAGGGAAATCTTAACACTACAGCATACAATGATATTCTAGATGATTCTGTGCTTCCAACTTTGTGGCAACAGTTTGGGGAAGTCCCTTTCCTGTTTCAGCATAACAATGAACCCGTGCACAAAACGAAGTCCATACAGAAATGGTTTGTAGAGATCGGTGTGGAAGAACTTGACTGGCCTGCACAGAGCCCTGACATCAAACACCTTTGGGATGATTTCAAACGCAGACTGCGAGCCAGACCTAATCGCCCAACAAAAGTTTTTTTTTTAACCCAACTTTTAACCTAAATCCAATGACAAGGTGACTTTTTGTTGTTGAATTCACTTAAGTTGATAAGACAACCAAATGTAAATCAAAACTCAAAACTAGACAAACTGCCGTCTGTGCCCAGTTGGTTGCACCAAACTTCTGAAGTAATTTTTCACAACTCAAGTCATTATTTTCTGGCAAGCACCATGATGTATAACATTCAGTTAAACTCTCACAGGTGAACAAAGAAAGGCCATTTTCCCTTCACTTGTTACATTATGATCCCAATGCACACTGCAGTAGTCTTTTGTGATGCTCCCTCTCCACCAAACCAAAATGAATAATTCAAGTTTAGGAATCCTTTGGTATATATGCTGAAGTCTTTCGTTAAAGCCATATTCTAAAGGGGGCCATTTTGAAATCAGTTTAAAGACATTAAGCTTACATTTCAAGAGAGAAATCCTTCCAATGGAGTCAAAGACTAAGTTTAGTGGCATTAAAATGCCATATCAAGTCCTCTACTGAGTGCATGTTGAATGGGTGTCCTCGTTTCAGAGAGGTGGAGCATTGATCTTACATAAATATTCCGCAATACCCCACGGTGTCATGGGATGGAATCGGATAAAAGATCATGGAACTCCTACACTTGCATGCCGAATGCTCAAATAAAGTATATTGGACTATGCCGAAGCTTCATTTTAAATGGTGGCCCCCTGTGTGGGAGATCTAAAGTAGATGTGATTTGCTGTGGGTTGAGATCCAGAGGGTTCCTCCAACCTTTGAACTCTACTGAAATATTTTGAGTACGTATAGGGAGTTGAGTGTCCTAGATTTAATCTGCGATGTTAGTTACATCATCACACACCCTTTGAGTGCTTTCCTGAGGGGGAACATAGCATGGTGTATTGGCTGCTGTGGGTTTTGACTGCTGAGAAGACACATACCCAGGCTTCCTTTTTAGCCTGCTGCCTGTCAGAAATGTATGGTTAGATGTCAGTTTATGAAAAAGTTTGGCTCTCTGTTGGCAGATTACACAGAATATTTGATATGCTTCTCGACTGGCACTCATGGAAATTTGGCAATACCGTCAAAAAAGATATGAAGAGAGAGGATGAGGAGGAACTGAGATGATATCCTTTGATCACCAGGAATTCTCTGTGGTTCTTTGGCTTGGAAAACTCTTTCTCTTTCTCCCTCTATCTCTCCCTAAATCAATCTGAACCCCTTATTTTCATTCCCTACAACCCCACCTCTTTCTCTCTTTCTTGCACACAGACATGGAAAGCAAACAGTGTATCCTTATGAGAGACCTCATCAATCAATCAAATGTATTTGTAGAACCATTTATACAGCTACAATTGTCACAAAGTGCTTTACAGTAACGCATGCTCCCATCACTCTGTGCCCTGTGAGGGTAAGTGAGGCAGATACCAGCGTCTGTGGAGGAAGATACCAGTCTCTGTGGAGGAAGATACCAGTCTCTGTGGAGGAAGATACCAGTCTCTGTGGAGGAAGATACCAGTCTCTGTGGAGGCAGATACCAGTCTCTGTGGAGGACGATACCAGTCTCTGTGGAGGAAGATAACAGTCTCTGTGGAAGCAGATACCAGTCTCGGTTTAGGCAGATACCAGCCTCGGTTTAGGCAGATACCAGTCTCAGTTTAAGCAGATACAAGTCTCCGTGGAAGCAGATACCAGTCTCTGTGGAGGCAGATACCAGTCTCGGTTTAGGCAGATACCAGTCTCGGTTTAGGCAGATACCAGTCTCTGTGGAGGCAGATACCAGTCTCGGTGGAGGCAGATACCAGTCTCGGTGGAGGCAGATGCCAGTCTCTGTGGAGGACGATACCAGTCTCTGTGGAGAAAGATACCAGTCTCTGTGGAGGAAGATACCAGTCTCTGTGGAAGCAGATACCAGTCTCGGTTTAGGCAGATACCAGCCTCGGTTTAGGCAGATACCAGTCTCAGTTTAAGCAGATACAAGTCTCCGTGGAAGCAGATACCAGTCTCTGTGGAGGCAGATACCAGTCTCGGTTTAGGCAGATACCAGTCTCGGTTTAGGCAGATACCAGTCTCTGTGGAGGCAGATACCAGTCTCGGTTTAGGCAGATACCAGTCTCGGTTTAGGCAGATACCAGTCTCGGTTTAGGCAGATACCAGTCTCTGTGGAAGCAGATACCAGTCTCTGTGGAGGCAGATACCAATCTCGGTTTAGGCAGATACCAGTCTTGGTTTAGGCAGATACCAGTCTCGGTTTAGGCAGATACCAGTCTCTGTGGAGGCAGATACCAGTCTCGGTTTAGGCAGATACCAGCCTCGGTGGAGGCAGATACCAGTCTGTGTGGAGGCAGATACAAGTCTCGGTTTAGGCAGATACCAGTCTCGGTGGAGGCAGATACCAGTCTCGGTGGAGGCAGATACCAGTCTCTGTGGAGGCAGATGCCAGTCTCTGTGGAGGCAGATACCAGTCTCGGTTTAGGCAGATACCAGTCTCGGTTTAGGCAGATACCAGTCTCTGTGGAGGCAGATACCAGTCTCGGTTTAGGCAGATACCAGTCTCGGTTTAGGCAGATACCAGTCTCGGTTTAGGCAGATACCAGTCTCTGTGGAAGCAGATACCAGTCTCTGTGGAGGCAGATACCAGTCTCGGTTTAGGCAGATACCAGTCTCGGTTTAGGCAGATACCAGTCTCGGTTTAGGCAGATACCAGTCTCTGTGGAGGCAGATACCAGTCTCGGTTTAGGCAGATACCAGCCTCGGTGGAGGCAGATACCAGTCTGTGTGGAGGCAGATACAAGTCTCGGTTTAGGCAGATACCAGTCTCTGTGGAGGCAGATACCAGTCTCGGTGGAGGCAGATACCAGTCTCGGTGGAGGCAGATGCCAGTCTCTGTGGAGGCAGATGCCAGTCTCTGTGGAGGCAGATACCAGTCTCGGTTTAGGCAGATACCAGTCTCGGTTTAGGCAGATACCAGTCTCTGTGGAGGCAGATACCAGTCTCGGTTTAGGCAGATACCAGTCTCGGTTTAGGCAGATACCAGTCTCGGTTTAGGCAGATACCAGTCTCTGTGGAAGCAGATACCAGTCTCTGTGGAGGCAGATACCAGTCTCGGTTTAGGCAGATACCAGTCTCGGTGGAGGCAGTGGTTGTTGCATATCTGTTGTTGCCTTTAGCAGTTTGTGTAGGTGTCATTTACTTTAGTTTTGCTATGGAAACGACTGCATAATGGCAATGACTGCCCTGACTGGTTGAGTTCAAACAGTGAGTTCTGGAATGCTGCTAGGTTCTGATGCCAGCACGTGGGTTCTGGAATGCTGCTTGGTTTTGATGCCGTCTATAGAGGGTTTGGATGCTAGCAGTCTTCATGGGAAATACACTGAACAAAAATATTAATGCAACAATTTTACTGAGTTACAGTTCGTTCATATAAGGAAGTCTGTCAATTGAAATAAATGAATTAGTCCCTAATCTATGGATTTAACCTGACTGGGAATTCAGATATGCATCTGTCGGTCACAGATACCTTTAAAAAAGGTAAGGGCGTGGATCAGAATCCAGTCAGTAGCGCGACACCGCTCCTTCTCATTGAATTGATCAGGCTGTTGATAGTGGCCTGTGGAATGTTGTCCCACTCCTTTTCATGGCTGTGCAAATTTGCTGGATATTGGCAGGAACTGGAACACGCTATCATACACGTCAATCCAGAGCATCCCAAACATGCTTAAGGGGTGACATGTCTGGTGAGTATACAGGCCATGGAAGAACTAGGTCCTTTTCAGCTTCCAGGAATTGTGTACAGATCCTTGCAACATGGGGCTGTGCATTATCATTCTGAAACATGAGGTGATGGCGGTGGATGAACGGCACGACAGTGGGCAAGTATGCTTGGGGTCATTGTCCATCTGGACGACCCATTTGCTACCAAGCTTTAACTTCCTGACTGATCTCTTGAGATGTTTTTTCAATATATCCACATAATTTCCTCCTCATGATGCCATCTATTTTGTGAAGTGCACCAGTCCCTCCTGCAGCAAAGCACCCCCACAACATGATGCTGCCACCCCCATGCTTCACGGTTGGGATGGTGTTCTTCGTCTTGCAAGCCTCCCCCTTTTTCCTCCAATCATAACAATGGTCATTATGGCCAAACAGTTATATTTTTGTTTCATCAGACCAGAGGACATTTCTCCAACTCTCCCCATGTGCAGTTGCAAACCGTAGTCTGGCTTTTTTATGGCGGTTTTGGAGCAGTGGCTTCTTCCTTGCTGAGCGGCCTTTCAGGTTATGACGCTATAGGACTCGTTTTACTGTGGATATAAATACTTTTGTACCTGTTTTCTCCAGCATCTTCACAAGGTCCTTTGCTGTTTTTCTGGGATTCAATTTGCACTTTTTACTCCAAAGTACATTCATCTCTAGGAGACAGAATGCGTCTCATTCCTGAGCGGTATGACAGCTGCGTGGTCCCATGGTGTTTATACTTGCGTACTATTGTTTCTACAGATGAACTTGGTACCTTCAGGCGTTTGCTCCCAAGGATGAACCAGAATTGTGGAGGTCTACAATTTTTCTGGGATGATTTCTTTTGATTTTCCCATGATGTCAAGCAAAGATGTCAAGCACTGTGTTTGAAAGTAGGCCTTGAAATACAGTGGGGCAAAAAAGTATTTAGTCAGCCACCAATTGTGCAAGTTCTCCCACTTAAAAAGATGAGAGAGGCCTGTAATATTCATCATAGGTACACTTCAACTATGACAGACAAAATGAGAAAAAAAAATCCAGAAAGTCACATTGTAGGATTTTTAATGAATTTATTTGCAAATTATGGTGGAAAATAAGTATTTCGTCACCTACAAACAAGCAAGATTTCTGGCTCTCACAGACCTGTAACTTCTTCTTTAAGAGGCTCCTCTGTCCTCCACTCGTTACCTGTATTAATGGCACCTGTTTGAACTTGTTATCAATATAAAAGACACCTGTCCACAACCTCAAACAGTCACACTCCAAACTCCACTATGGCCAAGACCAAAGAGCTGTCAAAGGACACCAGAAACAAAATTGTAGACCTGCACCAGGCTGGGAAGACTGAATCTGCAATAGGTAAGCAGCTTGGTTTGAAGAAATCAACTGTGGGAGCAATTATTAGGAAATGGAAGACATACAAGACCATTGATAATCTCCCTCGATCTGGGGCTCCACGCAAGATCTCACCCCGTGGGGTCAAAATGATCACAAGAACGGTGAGCAAAAATCCCAGAACCACACGGGGGGGACCTAGTGAATGACCTGCAGAGAGCTGGGACCAAAGTAACAAAGCCTACCATCAGTAACACACTATGCACACTCTCTCTCTTTCCGGCGCCGACAGAGATGGCCGCCTCGCTTCGCGTTCCTAGGAAACTATGCAGTTTTTTGTTTTTTTACGTGTTATTTCTTACATTAGTACCCCAGGTCATCTTAGGTTTCATTACATACAGTCGAGAAGAACTACTGAATATAAGATCAGCGTCAACTCACCATCAGTACGACCAAGAATATGTTTTCCGCGACGCGGATCCTGTGTTCTGCCTTACAAACAGGACAACGGAATGGATCGCATGCAGCGACCCAAGAAAACGACTCCGAAAAAGAGGGAAACGTAGCGGTCTTCTGGTCAGACTCCGGACAAGGGCACATCGCGCACCACTCCCCAGCATTCTTCTTGCCAATGTCCAGTCTCTTGACAACAAGGTTGATGAAATCCGAGCAAGGGTAGCATTCCAGAGGGACATCAGAGACTGCAACGTTCTCTGCTTCACGGAAACATGGCTTACTGGGAAGACGCTATCCGATGCGGTGCAGCCAACGGGTTTCTCCACGCATCGCGCCGACAGAAACAAACATCTTTCTGGTAAGAAGAGTGGCGGGGGCGTATGCCTCATGACTAACGAGACATGGTGTGATGAAGGAAACATACAGGAACTCAAATCCTTCTGTTCACCTGATTTAGAATTCCTCACAATCAAATGTAGAACGCATTATCTTCCAAGAGAATTCTCTTCGATTATAATCACAGCCGTATATATCCCCCCCCAAGCAGACACATTGATGGCTCTGAACGAACTTTATTTAACTCTTTGCAAACTGGAAACCATTTATCCGGAGGCTGCATTCATTGTAGCTGGGGATTTTAACAAAGCTAATCTGAAAACAAGACTCCCTAAATTTTATCAGCATATCGATTGCGCAACCAGGGGTGGTAAAACCTTGGATCATTGTTACTCTAACTTCCGCGACGCATATAAGGCCCTGCCCCGCCCCCCTTTCGGAAAAGCTGACCACGACTCCATTTTGTTGATCCCTGCCTACAGGCAGAAACTTAAACAAGAGGCTCCCACGCTGAGGTCTGTCCAACGCTGGTCAGATCAAGCTGACTCCACACTCCAAGACTGCTTCCATCACGTGGACTGGGACATGTTTCGTATTGCGTCAGATAAAAATATTGACGAATACGCTGATTCGGTGTGCGAGTTCATTAGAACGTGCGTTGAAGATGTCGTTCCCATAGCAACGATAAAAACATTCCCTAACCAGAAACCGTGGATTGATGGCAGCATTCGCGTGAAACTGAAAGCGCGAACCACTGCTTTTAATCAGGGCAAGGTGTCTGGCAACATGACCGAATACAAACAGTGCAGCTATTCCCTCCGCAAGGCTATTAAACAAGCTAAGCGTCAGTACAGAGACAAAGTAGAATCTCAATTCAACGGCTCAGACACAAGAGAGGCATGTGGCAGGGTCTACAGTCAATCACGGACTACAAGAAGAAACCCAGCCCAGTCACGGACCAGGATGTCTTGCTCCCAGGCAGACTAAATAACTTTTTTGCCCGCTTTGAGGACAATACAGTGCCACTGACACGGCCTGCAACGAAAACATGCGGTCTCTCCTTCACTGCAGCCGAGGTGAGTAAGACATTTAAACGTGTTAACCCTCGCAAGGCTGCAGGCCCAGACGGCATCCCCAGCCGCGCCCTCAGAGCATGCGCAGACCAGCTGGCCGGTGTGTTTACGGACATATTCAATCAATCCCTATACCAGTCTGCTGTTCCCACATGCTTCAAGAGGGCCACCATTGTTCCTGTTCCCAAGAAAGCTAAGGTAACTGAGCTAAACGACTACCGCCCGTAGCACTCACTTCCGTCATCATGAAGTGCTTTGAGAGACTAGTCAAGGACCATATCACCTCCACCCTACCTGACACCCTAGACCCACTCCAATTTGCTTACCGCCCAAATAGGTCCACAGACGATGCAATCTCAACCACACTGCACACTGCCCTAACCCACCTGGACAAGAGGAATACCTATGTGAGAATGCTGTTCATCGACTACAGCTCGGCATTCAACACCATAGTACCCTCCAAGCTCGTCATCAAGCTCGAGACCCTGGGTCTCGACCCCGCCCTGTGCAACTGGGTACTGGACTTCCTGACGGGCCGCCCCAGGTGGTGAGGGTAGGCAACAACATCTCCTCCCCGCTGATCCTCAACACGGGGGCCCCACAAGGGTGCGTTCTGAGCCCTCTCCTGTACTCCCTGTTCACCCACGACTGCGTGGCCACGCACGCCTCCAACTCAATCATCAAGTTTGCGGACGACACAACAGTGGTAGGCTTGATTACCAACAACGACGAGACGGCCTACAGGGAGGAGGTGAGGGCCCCTCGGAGTGTGGTGTCAGGAAAATAACCTCACACTCAACGTCAACAAAACTAAGGAGATGATTGTGGACTTCAGGAAACAGCAGAGGGAACACCCCCTATCCACATCGATGGAACAGTAG
The DNA here is from genome assembly GCF_034236695.1 of Oncorhynchus nerka. Lineage (NCBI taxonomy): Eukaryota > Metazoa > Chordata > Actinopteri > Salmoniformes > Salmonidae > Oncorhynchus > Oncorhynchus nerka. The sequence continues at coordinate 85,871,247 of NC_088419.1, read as the reverse complement.
TGGAGAGGGTAGCAAGTTTTAAGTTCCTCGGCATACACATCACAGACAAACTGAATTGGTCCACTCACACTGACAGCGTCGTGAAGAAGGCGCAGCAGCGCCTCTTCAACCTCAGGAGGCTGAAGAAATTCGGCTTGTCACCAAAAGCACTCACAAACTTCTACAGATGCACAATCGAGAGCATCCTGGCGGGCTGTATCACCGCCTGGTACGGCAACTGCTCCGCCCTCAACCGTAAGGCTCTCCAGAGGGTAGTGAGGTCTGCACAACGCATCACCGGGGGCAAACTACCTGCCCTCCAGGACACCTACACCACCCGATGTTACAGGAAGGCCATAAAGATCATCAAGGACATCAACCACCCGAACCACTGCCTGTTCACCCCACTATCATCCAGAAGGCGAGGTTCGTACAGGTGCATCAAAGCTGGGACCGAGAGACTGAAAAACAGCTTCTATCTCAAGGCCATCAGACTGTTAAACAGCCACCACTAACATTGAGTGGCTGCTGCCAACACACTGTCATTGACACTGACCCAACTCCAGCCACTTTAATAATGGGAATTGATGGGAAATGTAAATATATCACTAGCCACTTTAAACAATGCTACCTTATATAATGTTACTTACCCTACATTATTCATCTCATATGCATACGTATATACTGTACTCTACATCATCGACTGCATCCTTATGTAATACATGTATCACTAGCCACTTTAACTATGCCACTTTGTTTACTTTGTCTACATACTCATCTCATATGTATATACTGTACTCGATACCATCTACTGTATGCTGCTCTGTACCATCACTCATTCATATATCCTTATGTACATATTCTTTATCCCCTTACACTGTGTATAAGACAGTAGTTTTGGAATTGTTAGTTAGATTACTTGTTGGTTATCACTGCATTGTCGGAACTAGAAGCACAAGCATTTCGCTACACTCGCATTAACATCTGCTAACCATGTGCATGTGACAAATAAAATTTGATTTGATTTGATGCCGCCAGGGACTCAAATCCTGCAGTGCCAGACGTGTCCCCCTGCTTAAGCCAGTACATGTCCAAGCCCGTCTGAAGTTTGCTAGAGAGCATTTGGATGATCCAGAAGAAGATTGGGAGAATGTCATATGGTCAGATGAAACCAAAATAGAACTTTTTTGGTAAACACTCAACTCATCGTGTTTGGAGGACAAAGAATGCTGAGTTGCATCCAAAGAACACCATACCTACTGTGAAGCATGGGGGTGGAAACATCATGCTTTGGGGCTGTTTTTCTGCAAAGGGACCAGGACGACTGATCCGTGTAAAGGAAAGAATGAACGGGGCCATGTATCGTGAGATTTTCAGTGAAAACCTCCTTCCATCAGCAAGGGCATTGAAGATGAAACGTGGCTGGGTCTTTCAACATGACAATAATCCCAAACACACCGTCCGGGAAGAAGGAGTGGCTTCGTAAGAAGCATTTCAAGGTTCTGGAGTGGCCTAGCCAGTCTCCAGATCTCAACCCCATAGAAAATCTTTGGAGGGAGTTGAAAGTCCGTGTTGCCCAGCAACAGCCCCAAAACATCACTGCTCTAGAGGAGATGTGCATGGAGGAAGGGGCCAAAATGCCAGCAACAGTGTGTGAAAACGTTTGACCTCTGTCATTGCCAACAAAGGGTATATAACAAAGTATTGAGATAAACTTTTGTTATTGACCAAATACATATTTTCCACCGTAATTTGCAAATAAATTCATAAAAAATCCTACAATGTGATTTTCTGGATTTTTGTTCCTCATTTTGTCTATCATAGTTGAAGTGTACCTATGATGAACATTACAGGCCTCTCTCATCTTTTTAAGTGGGAGAACTTGCACAATTGGAGGCTGACTAAATACTTTTTTGCCCCACTGTACATCCACAGGTACACCTCCAATTGACTCAAATTATGTCAGAAGCTTCTAAAGCCATGACATCATTTTCTGGAATTTCCCAAGCTGTTTAAAGGCACAGTCAACTTAATGTATGTAAACGTCTGACACACTGGAATGGTGATACAGTGAATTATAAGTGAAATAATCTGTCTATAAACAATTGTTTGAGAAATTACTTGTGTCATGCACAAAGTAGATGTCCTAACCGACTTGCCAAAACTATAGTTTGTTAACAAGAAATTTGTGGAATGGTTGAAAAACGAGTTTTAATAACTCCAACCTAAGTGTATGTAAACTTCCAACTTCAACTGTAGGTGAAGAAGCCAGATGTGTAAGTCCTGGGCAGGTGTGGTAACACGTGGTCTGCGGTTGTGAGGCCGGTTGGACTTAATGCCAAATTCTCTAAAACAACGTTGGAGGCGGCTTATGGTAGAGAAGTGAACATTACATTATCTGGCAACAGCTCTGGTGGACATTACTACAGCCAGCATGTCAGTGGCACACTCCCTCAAAACTTGAGACATCTTTGGCATTGCATTGTGAGACAAAACTGCACATATTAGTGGACTTTTGTTATCCCCAGCACAAGGTGCACCTGTATAATGATCATGCTGTTCAATCAGCTTCTTGACATACCACACCTGTCAGGTGGAGGGATTATCTTGGCAAATGAGAAATGCTCTTTAACAGGGATGTAAACAAATTTGTGCACAGAATTTGAGAGAAATAAGCTTTTTATGCTGATGGATAACTTCTGGGATCTTTTCTATCAACTCATGAAACATGGGACCAACACTTTACATATTGGGTTCATATTTTTGTTCAGTATTTATTGTAGTTACTTGTAATGTGTAAAGACAGAATAGATAGTCATGGCTACTTGTCTATATGCCTGTGCTGTTCTAGCCTACACTGAATGTTCCTGTGAAGGGTGCTGGACTCCTGAAGCTATGCAGACCCCAGCTATGCCAGAGTAGAGCCAGAGGTCCATAGTTTGTAAATGGGTTACTAGATCAATCAGTGACGTCCAGGTGGGCTGAAGCAAAGTATTCCTCTCCACAGTGGCACGGGGACTATTAAGTATATTTGTTAAATATTTACTCTAGCGAGGATGTATGGGGTGTAACCTGAAGCCGGATGTACACTGGGACCACTAATCATAAGATTACCTCAACAAGGAATTGTTAGGGCACAGGGCCAAGACATAAAGTAAGCCTAGCTGACAGCCATACAGTGGAACATGGGTATGCATATGTCAGAACACCTACAGTGCCGTCAGAAAGTATTCACACCCCTTGACTTATTAGACATTTTGTTGTTACAGCCTGAATTCAAAATGGATTAATTCCATTTAAAAAAAATAAGTATTCACACCCCGTAAGTCAATACCTGTTAGAATCACCTTTGGCTGCGATTACAGCTGTGAGTTTTTCTGCGTAAGTCTCTAAGAGCTTTGCATACCTAGATTGTACAATATTTGGACATTATTCTTTTTTTTTTTTAAATGTCAAGCTCTGTCAAGTTGGTGTTTAAATTCATTGCTAGACAGCCATTTTCAAGTCTTACCATAGATTTTCAAGCCAATTTAAGTAAACTTTAACTAGGCCACTCAGGAACATTCAGTGTCATCTTGGTAAGAAAACCCAGTGTATATTTGGCCATGGGTTTTAGGTTATTGCACTGCTGAAAGGGGAATTTGTCTTCTGGTGTCTGCTGGAAAGCAGACTGAACCAGGTTTTCCTCTAGGATTTTGCCTGTATCTAGCTCTATTATGTTTCTTTTTATCCTAAAAAACTCCCTAGTCCTTACCAATGATAAGAATACCCATAACATGATGCAGTCACCACCATGCTTGAAAATATGAAGAGTGGTACTCAGTGATGTGTTGTTGGATTTGCCCCAAACACAACGCTTTGTATTCAGGACATAAAGTGAATTTCTTTGTCACATTTTCTGCAGTTCTACTTTAGTGCCTTATTGCAAACAGGATGCATGTTTTGGAATATTTGTTTTATGTACAGGCTTCCTTCTTTTCACTCTAATTTAGGTTAGTTTTGTGGAGTAACTACAATGTTGTTGAACCATCCTCAGTTTTCTCCTATCACATCCATTAAACTGTAACTGTTTTAAAGTCACCATTGGCCTCATGATGAGTGGTTTCCTTCTTCTCCAGCAACTGAGTTAGGAAGGGCGCCTGTATCTTTGTAGTGACTGGGTGTATTGATACACCATCCAAAGTCTAATTAGTAACACCAGGCTCAAAGGGATATTCAATGTCTGCTTTTTTTACCCATCTGCTAATAAGTGCCATTCTTTGCAAGGCATTGGAAAATCTCCCTTGTTTTTGTGGTTGAATCTGTTTGAAATTCACTGCTTGTCTGAGGGACCTTACAGATAATTGTATGTGTGAGGCACAGAGATGAGGTAGGTAGTCATTAAAAAATCATGTTAAACACTATTATTGCACAGTGAGTCCATGCAGCTTATTATGTGACATGTTCAGTAAATTTGTTCTCCTGAACATATTTAGGCTTGTCATAACAAAGGGGTTGAATAATTATAGACTCAAGACATTTCAGCTTTTAATTTGACATTAATTTGTAAAAATATCTGAACACATAATTCCCCTTTGACATTATGGGAGTATTGTGTGTCAGCAAGTGACACACAATCTCAATTTAATCAATTTTAAATTCAGGCTGTAACACAACAAAAAGTAAAGGGACATAAATACTATCTGTCCTAGTAACCTGGACTCTGACCGAAAGGTTGCTGGATCGAATCCCTAACCTGACAAGGTAAAAATAAGTTGTTCTGCCCCTGAGCAAGGCAGGTAACCCACTGTTCCCCGGGCGCCGAAGACGTGGATGTCGATTAAGGCAGCCCCCCGCACCTCTGAGAGGGGTTGGGTTAAATGCGGAAGACATTTTTCAGTTGAATGCATTCGGTTGTACAACTGACTAGGTATCCCCCTTCCCCTTTCCTTCTTTATCCTCTAATGTACATCACAGATAAAGGTGACAAGGTTTCAGTACCACCTGTAGTGTCCTACAGGCCAAACCATGTCATTTCAACGTGGACATTTGGGTAATATTTGGTTGAGACGACCAATGAGATTTCAACCTTTATTCACCCAGTCAAAAAAACAGCCAGAAGTTTTCAATGTGTTTTCACTATGCTTTCAACCATCTGAAAGCCTACAACCAAATTCCGATGGAATAGCAATGTCTGATTTTTGGTTTAGTTGTCAACTTAAAGTGGGAATACAATGTCAGATATGTTGTATGTACAACAACTTAATGTGTTATCACAATGCTTCATCTAATAGCAGAACCAAATGACCTGGATTGCAGTTGAGATTACATTAAAAGTACATGGTGCAAGTGATCAGTGCTGTTTGAGATTCTGCACAGATTATTACAACAATTGTGTAGATCTCCACAGACCTGAATAAATACTGTTACATTAGTTTGTAAAATAGCCGTTAAATTAGGCTATTTAGTGTATTACAAATGTAACATTGAATTGTTTTTGATTGACAACCAAATATCAACATTTAAAGGAACTCTAAAGCTTGGATAGTTTCCTCAGAGCCACTCGTTTAAACCTGTTCTTAAACTTGAATGTACATTTGAGTCATTTAGCTGATAAGCTTATTCAGACTGACTTACAGTAGTGACTGCATACATTTTCATACAGGTCCCCCGTGAGAATCGCACCCACAACCCTGGCGTTGCAAGTGCCATGCTCTACCTACTGAGCCACACGGGACTGAATCCAACATATCATAGTTAACTTGTCCACACGTTAATAGGCTATTTACTGTATTGCTATTGTGTTTGGTTGTCAACACAACCATTATCAACATTTAAAGGAGATGTATCTTCTGCTTGGATAGTTCCATCTGTACCATTTGACTTAATCTGGCTTTAATTCCAGTTTATCTACAAATTAATAATTCATATGTTCGATTTCCATCTCAACCATTAACATGTTGGATCTACAGCTCAACCAAAAATCTAAGTTAAAGAATAGCACTAAATCAAATCATTCTTTAAATGTTTGATTTAATGAAAATTCAACATATTTTATACAAGGTTTTTCTATGTTGAACATTGGTTACCATGGTGACATAATCCTGTGGTCAAAATGTTATCCTCAAAACAACAGTTTAAATTGATGACTTTGTTGCAAATCCAATGTATTTTCCACGTCACAATAAATTGAGGAATTATGTTGAAACAACGTTGATTCAAACAGTTTGTGCCCAGTGGGGTAAAGCCTATTACATTTCTAAACTGGACCACCTGGATCATCTGAAGCTACCCAGCTATAATCCTGAGATGAGGGGTGGATAGATCATATCCCCATCTCCAGAATGTTTGACTGTGTAGGCCTCCATTACCATATGTCCAATTAGTGATGTCAGAAACGCCACTTGGGTTTTATTTTAAATGGCAGCGATGAGTTCTGATTTGGAGGAGGGCTTTCCCACGAGACGGCCAGTCCCAAAAGAGTGTGTGAAATGAATGTATTAAATATTCATGCCATGTGTAATATGTATATATTTACACTGGGGCACGGAGAGATGCATGTATTATTCACACTCACATTCTCTCTCTGCCTCTCTCTCTCTCCTTCTCTCTCTCGCTCTCTCCCTCTCGCTCGCTCGCTCTCTCCCTCTCGCTCTCTCTCTCCCTCTCGCTCTCTCTCTCCCTCTCGCTCTCTCTCTCTCCCTCTTGCTCTCTCTCGCTCTCTCCCTCTCGCTCTCGCTCGCTCTCTCCCTCCCTCTCTCTCTCGCTCTCTCCCTCTCGCTCTCTCTCTCTCTCTCCCTCTCTAGCTCTCTGATTCCCTCTCTCTTCACTGATAGTTCTACCTCTACCATATATACTGTGTCTGATTCCCTCTCTCTTCACTCTGATAGTTCTACCTCTACCATATATACTGTGTCTGATTCCCTCTCTCTTCACTCTGATAGTTCTACCTCTACCATATATACTGTGTCTGTTTTCCTCTACTAGCACTTGGCCTATCAGCTGTAGCTGTCTCTATACTAACAACAACTTGTTGTAGATCCAGCCTTTTCTTCCTCAATTGACACAGGTCCCCTCGACTAACCGGTGCCGTTCCCGTGCACATTGACTCTGTACCGGTACCCCCTGTATATAGAAAACATTCATCTATTGACACCGGGTTATGTTGAAAGATAACATTCATCTATTGACACTGGGTTATGTTGAGAGAAAACATTCACCTATTGACACCGGGTTATGTTGAGAGATAACATTCACCTATTGACACCGGGTTATGTTGAGAGATAACATTCACCTATTGACACCGGGTTATGTTGAGAGAAAACATTCATCTATTGACACCGGGTTATGTTGAGAGATAACATTCACCTATTGACACCGGGTTATGTTGAGAGAAAACATTCACCTATTGACACCGGGTTATGTTGAGAGATAACATTCACCTATTGACACCGGGTTATGTTGAGAGATAACATTCACCTATTGACACCGGGTTATGTTGAGAGAAAACATTCATCTATTGACACCGGGTTATGTTGAGAGATAACATTCACCTATTGACACTGGGTTATGTTGAGAGAAAACATTAATCTATTGACACCGGGTTATGTTGAGAGAAAACATTCATCTATTGACACCGGGTTATGTTGAGAGATAACATTCACCTATTGACACCGGGTTATGTTGAGAGAAAACATTCATCTATTGACACCGGGTTATGTTGAGAGATAACATTCACCTATTGACACCGGGTTATGTTGAGAGAAAACATTCATCTATTGACACCGGGTTATGTTGAGAGATAACATTCACCTATTGACACCGGGTTATGTTGAGAGAAAACATTCATCTTGGCTATTAAACCCACACCACCTTCACTGGTGGACCAATCCCTCTGGGGATCTCAGCTACAAATCAATTAGTCTGCAGATCAATGGGCAAATCAATCAGTCAATTGATCAGCTGGGCCAATCAGTTAATCAATCTATTGCTCTACTACACCAACCAATTACCTTTTTAAATAGTCATCTGTACAACGACAGTGTGCTCTGTATTTGAAATGTCCAGACTCGCTGCATTGAAATAGGCATCACGTTAAATCAGTTGCTGTCTCCAGAACAACTATTCCCTAGATATGAAGGAATATTTTGAAGACGTTTCTTCATTGGTAATATATTCGTATAGGCTTGGCAGGATAAACAGAGAGAACACAGTCATGCTGAGAGGTGAGTTTAAAGGAAAACCCCACCAAAGAAAACATATTTTGGTATTTGTTTCATTAGTCCGTTGTTGATAAAGTCCCTAAAAATGTTTTGCATGTAAGCAATCAAGTTTTCAAGAAAAAAAAGAAATGTCCCTTTTTCAGGACTATGTCTTTCAAACATAATTCGTAAAAATCTAAACTTCACAGATCTATATTTTATTGGGTTTAAACACTGTTTCCCATGCTTGTTCTATGAACAATAAACATTTAATGAACATTCACCTGTGGAACGGTCGTTAAGACACTAACAGCTTACAGACGGTAGGCAATTAAGATCACAGTTATGAAAACATAGGACACTAAAGAGGCCTTTCTACTGACTCTGAAAAACACCAAAATAAAGACGCCCAGGGTCCCTGCTCATCTGTGTGAACGTGCCATAGGTATGCTGCAAAGAGGCATGAAGACTGTGGCCAGTGCAAGCAGTTGCAATGTCCGTACTGTGAGACGCCTAAGACAGCGCTACAGGGAGACAGGACGGACAGCTGATTGTCCTCGCAGTGGCAAGACCACGTGTAACAACACCTGCCCAGGATTGGTACATCCGAACATCACACCTGCGGGACAGGTACAGGATGGCAACAACAACTGCCCGAGTTACACCAGGAACGCACAATCCCTCCAACAGTGCTCAGACTGTCTGCAATAGGCTGAGAGTGGCTGGAATATGGGCACAAACCCACCGTCATTGGACCAGACAGGCCTGGCAAAAAGTGCTCTCCACTGACGAGTTGCGGTTTTGTCTCACCAGGGGTGACCGTCAGATTTGTGTTTATTGTCAAAGGAATGAGCGTTACACCAAGGCCTGTACTCGGGATTGATTTGTAAGTGGAGGGTCCGTCATGGTCTGGGGGCGGTGTGTCACAGCATCATTGGACTGAGCTTGTTGTCATTGCAGACAATCCCAACGCTGTGCGTTACAGGGAAGACATCCTCCTCCCTTCCTGCAGGCTCATCCTGACATGACCCTCCAGCATGACAATGCCACCAGCCATACTGCTCATTCTGTGCATGATTTCCTGCAAGACAGGAATGTCAGTGTTCAGCCATGGTCAGCGAAAGGCCCGGTTCTCAATCCCATTAAGCACGTCTGGGACCTGTTGGATCGGAGGGTGAGGGCTAGGGCCATTCCTCCCAGAAATGTCCGGGAACTTGCAGATGCCTTAGTGGAAGAGTGGGGTAACATTTCACAGCAAGAACTGGCAAATTTGGTGCAGTCCGTGAGGAGGAGATGCACTGCAGCACTTAATGCAGCTGGTGGCCACACCAGATACTGACTGTTACTTTTGATTTTGTCCTCCCCTTTGTTCAGGGACGCATTATTCCATTTATGTGAGTCACATGTCTGTGGAACTTGTTCAGTTTATGTCTCAGTTGTTGAATCTTATGTTCATACAAATATTTACACATGTTACATTTGCTGAAAATGAACTCAGTTGACAGTGAGAGGACATTTCTTTTTTTGATGAGTTTCTAACTTTCCAAATACAGAAATACAGCCCGTATGATGCATTGTGCTGTGTCTTGCATCACACCGGCTCTGTTTCCCAAGAAACCATCGTAGGGTTGGGGGGGCAAGAGACCTTTGTAGGGCGGAGGGCAAGAGACTATCGTAGCGGTGGGGGGCAAGATACCTTTGTAGGGGTGGGAGGGCAAGAGGCCATTGTAGGAGTGGGAGGGCAAGAGACCATTGTAGGAGTGGGAGGGCAAGAGACCACCGTAGGGGTGGGAGGGCAAGAGACCTTTGCAGAGGTGGGAGGGCAAGATACCATCGTAGGGGTGGGAGGGCAAGAGACCATCTTAGGGGTAGGAGGGGCAAGAGACCATCTTAGGGGTGGGAGGGCAAGAGACCATCGTAGGGGTGGGAGGGGCAAGAGACTATCTTAGGGGTGGGAGGGCAAGAGACCTTTGTAGGGCGGAGGGCAAGAGACTATCGTAGCGGTGGGGGGCAAGAGACCATCGTAGGGGTGGGAGGGGCAAGAGACTATCTTAGGGGTGGGAGGGCAAGAGACCATCGTAGGGGTGGGAGGGGCAAGAGACTATCTTAGGGGTGGGAGGGCAAGAGACCTTTGTAGGGGTGGGAGGGCAAGAGACCATCTTAGGGGTGGGAGGGCAAGAGACCTTTGTAGGGGTGGGAGGGCAAGAGACCATCATAGGGGTGGGAGGGCAAGAGACCATCTTAGGGGTGGGAGGGCAAGAGACCATCTTAGGGGTGGGAGGGCAAGAGACCATCGTAGGGATGGGAGGTCAAGAGACCATCGTAGGGGTGGGAGGGGCAAGAGACCATCGTACGGGTGGGAGGGTAAGAGATCTTCGTAGGGGTGGGTGGACAAGATAGCTTAGTAGGGGTGGGGGGGCCAAGAGACCATTGTCATGACGTTGGCCTCTTTGGGTATAGCAAGCCCCATCCCCCTCTCCCTGCCTCCCCCTTTGCCTCCTTCAACCAGGTTGCTGTGGTCAGAGAGTTCGTAAATTCCTGAGAAGACCCTGCCACATGGCCACACAGTATAGAGAGAGTCGATTTTCATGGAGAACAAAGGAAATCCTTCCACCTCACAGAACTTGAGGTACGAACAAATTTCATGTTCCGGAGAAGGTATAAAAGATCGGTGAAGAATCCAGCTACGAACTGGTCCGTTTGTCACAACTTGGGAAGCTCATGGGAGACGGTGTGGCCCCATTACATAACGCTGTTTATATTGCTTCTGAAGCTAAGCAGGGTTGGTCCTGGTCTTTTCCTGGATGGGAGACCAGATGCTGCTGGAAGTGGTGTTGGAGGGCCAGTAGGAGGCACTCTTTCCTCTGGTCTAATTTATATATTTTTTGTCTCAATGCCCCATGGCAGTGATTGGAGACACTGTCCTGTGTAGGGTGCCGTCTTTCGGATGGGACGTTAAATTGGTGTCCTGACTCTCTGAGGTCATTAAAGATCCCATGGCACTTATCGTGGCTAAATTCCCAATCTGGCCCTCAAACCATCACGGTCACCTAATAATCCCCAGTTTACAATTGGCTCATTCATCCCCCTCCTCTCCCCTGTAACTATTCCCCAGGTCGTTGCTGCAAAGGAGAACCGCCAAAACATCCATTCTATAATGAAACTAATGAATGTCACTCTGAACTATCCACTATAACCACGACAGAGAGAGAGAGACGGACAATTCTACAAAATAAATGAACTTTTCACTAGCGATCAAGACGACACACTGAGCGTAAATATATATATTGATTGCAATTGTTCCCGAATGAGTGAGCGTTCATGTGCAAAGGATTAGCATTTCAATTGTTATAATTATCAACTCTGTAATGACTTCTTAGTCGACCCCCACTTCCCCTTTTGTCTAACAAGTCGCCATGCGGGTTTAGCCCACTAGGGCACATTCTCCTATCATTTCATGTAACCACATTTACCTTGTTTGTTTGTTTATGCATTTCTGTGAATTACTTAGTTAGTAATAAATAAATGATTTAAGACAATTGATGTATGGATGACTCATAGTGAAGACTGGGTTCGTGCAGATAACCAACAATTTACGACGTTTGGAATGAGACTAACGTGAGGTTAAGTAAATAATTCATTAATTCGAAGACCATTTTAGGAAATGGTAACTTTGTAATCTGAATATTTTTCCTTGGTGCCCTGACTTCCTAGTAATTACGGTTACATGATTAATCAGGCTAATCGCGTAATAAGTAATTACAGAGAATCTTTGATCAAAACTATCAGTCTTCAGTTAATGATAGTAAAGACACGACACCATCGTAGGGCTGGCGGGGCAAGAGACCTTCATAGGGGTGGGGAGACAAGAGACCTTCGTAGGGGTGGCGGGGCAAGAGACCTTCGTAGGGGTGGCGGGGCAAGAGACCTTCGTAGGGGTGGGGGGTAAGAGACCTTCATAGGGGTGGGGAGACAAGAGACCTTCGTAGGGGTGGGGGGACAAGAGACCTTCGTAGGGGTGGGGGGTAAGAGACCTTCGTAGGGGTGGGGGGTAAGAGACCTTCATAGGGGTGGGGAGACAAGAGACCTTCGTAGGGGTGGGGGACAAGAGACCTTCGTAGGGGTGGGGGGTAAGAGACCTTCATAGGGGTGGGGAGACAAGAGACCTTCGTAGGGGTGGGGAGACAAGAGACCTTCGTAGGGGTGGGGGGACAAGAGACCATAGGGGTGGGGAGACAAGAGACCTTCGTAGGGGTGGGGGACAAGAGACCTTCTTAGGGGTGGGGGACAAGAGACCATAGGGGTGGGGGGACAAGAGACCTTCGTAGGGGTGGGGGGACAAGAGACCTTCGTAGGGGTGGGGGACAAGAGACCATAGGGGTGGGGGGACAAGGGACCTTCGTAGGGGTGGGGAGACAAGAGACCTTCGTAGGGGGTGGGGGGACAAGAGACCTTCGTATGGGGTGGCGGGACAAGAGGCCATAGGGGTGGGGGGACAAGAGACCATAGGGGTGGGGAGACAAGAGACCTTCGTAGGGGTGGGGGGACAAGAGACCATAGGGGTGGGGAGACAAGAGACGTTCGTAGGGGTGGGGGGACAAGAGACCTTCGTAGGGGTGGGGGACAAGAGACCATAGGGGTGGGGGACAAGAGACCTTCGTAGGGGTGGGGGACAAGAGACCATAGGGGTGGGGAGACAAGAGACCTTCGTAGGGGTGGGGGACAAGAGACCTTCGTAGGGGTGGGGGGTAAGAGACCTTCGTAGGGGTGGGGAGACAAGAGACCTTCGTAGGGGTGGGGGACAAGAGACCTTCGTAGGGGTGGGGGACAAGAGACCATAGGGGTGGGGGGACAAGAGACCATAGGGGTGGGGGACAAGATACCTTCGTAGGGGTGGGGGGACAAGAGACCTTCGTAGGGGTGGGGGACAAGAGACCATATGGGTGGTGGGACAAGAGACCTTCGTAGGGGTGGGGGGACAAGAGACCTTCGTAGGGGTGGGGGACAAGAGACCTTCGTAGGGGTGGGGGACAAGAGACATTCGTAGGGGTGGGGGACAAGAGACCATAGGGGTGGGGGACAAGAGACCTTCGTAGGGGTGGGGAGACAAGAGACCTTCGTAGGGGTGGGGGACAAGAGACCTTCGTAGGGGTGGGGGACAAGAGACCTTCGTATGGGGTGGGGGGACAAGAGACCATAGGGGTGGGGGGACAAGAGACCATAGGGGTGGGGAGACAAGAGACCTTCGTAGGGGTGGGGGACAAGAGACCATAGGGGTGGGGGGACAAGAGACCTTCGTAGGGGTGGGGGACAAGAGACCATAGGGGTGGGGGGACAAGAGACCATAGGGGTGGGGGGACAAGAGACCTTCGTAGGGGTGGGAGGGCAAGAGACCATAGGGGTGGGGGGACAAGAGACCATAGGGGTGGGGGGACAAGAGACCTTCGTAGGGGTGGGGGGACAAGAGACCATAGGGGTGGGAGGACAAGATACCATCGTAGGGGTGGGGGACAAGATACCATAGGGGTGGGGGACAAGAGACCTTCGTAGGGGTGGGGAGACAAGAGACCATAGGGGTGGGGGACAAGAGACCATAGGGGTGGGGGGGACAAGAGACCTTCGTAGGGGTGGGGGACAAGAGACCATAGGGGTGGGAGGGTAAGACACCATCGTAGGGGTGGGGGACAAGAGACCATAGGGGTGGGGGGACAAGAGACCTTCGTAGGGGTGGGGAGACAAGAGACCATAGGGGTGGGGGACAAGAGACCATAAGGGTGGGGGGACAAGAGACCTTCGTAGGGGTGGGGGACAAGAGACCATAGGGGTGGGGGACAAGAGACCTTCGTAGGGGTGGGGGACAAGAGACCATAGGGGTGGGGGACAAGAGACCTTCGTAGGGGTGGGGAGACAAGAGACCATAGGGGTGGGGGGACAAGAGACCTTCGTAGGGGTGGGGAGACAAGAGACCATAGGGGTGGGGGACAAGAGACCATAGGGGTGGGGGGACAAGAGACCTTCATAGGGGTGGGGGACAAGAGACCATAGGGGTGGGAGGACAAGATACCATCGTAGGGGTGGGGGGACAAGAGACCATAGGGGTGGGGGACAAGAGACCTTCGTAGGGGTGGGGAGACAAGAGACCATAGGGGTGGGGGACAAGAGACCATAGGGGTGGGGGACAAGAGACCTTCGTAGGGGTGGGGGACAAGAGACCATAGGGGTGGGGGGACAAGAGACCTTCGTAGGGGTGGGGGACAAGAGACCATAGGGGTGGGGGGACAAGAGACCTTCGTAGGGGTGGGGAGACAAGAGACCATAGGGGTGGGGGACAAGAGACCTTCATAGGGGTGGGAGGGCAAGAGACCATAGGGGTGGGGGGACAAGAGACCTTCGTAGGGGTGGGGGGACAAGAGACCATAGGGGTGGGAGGGTAAGATACCATCGTAGGGGTGGGGGACAAGAGACCATAGGGGTGGGGGGACAATAGACCTTCGTAGGGGTGGGGGACAAGAGACCTTCGTAGGGGTGGGGGACAAGAGACCTTCGTAGGGGTGGGGGACAAGAGACCTTCGTAGGGGTGGGGAGACAAGAGACCATAGGGGTGGGGGGACAAGAGACCTTCGTAGGGGTGGGGAGACAAGAGACCATAGGGGTGGGGGGACAAGAGACCATAGGGGTGGGGGACAAGAGACCTTCGTAGGGGTGGGGGGACAAGAGACCATAGGGGTGGGAGGGTAAGATACCATCGTAGGGGTGGGGGGACAAGAGACCATAGGGGTGGGGGACAGGAGACCATAGGGGTGGGGGGGACAAGAGACCACAGGGGTGGGGGGACAAGAGACCTTCGTAGGGGTGGGGGGACAAGAGACCATAGGGGTGGGAGGGTAAGATACCATCGTAGGGGTGGGGGACAAGAGACCATAGGGGTGGGGGGACAAGAGACCTTCGTAGGGGTGGGGAGACAAGAGACCATAGGGGTGGGGGGACAAGAGACCATAGGGGTGGGGGGACAAGATACCATAGGGGTGGGGGGACAAGAGACCTTCGTAGGGGTGGGGGACAAGAGACCTTCGTAGGGGTGGGGGACAAGAGACCATAGGGGTGGGGGACAAGAGACATTCGTAGGGGTGGGGAGACAAGAGACCTTCGTAGGGGTGGGGGGACAAGAGACCTTCGTAGGGGTGGGGGACAAGAGACCATAGGGGTGGGGGACAAGAGACCTTCGTAGGGGTGGGAGGGTAAGATACCATCGTAGTGGTGGGGGACAAGAGACCATAGGGGGGGTGGGGGACAAGAGACCTTCGTAGGGGTGGGAGGGCAAGAGACCATAGGGTGGGGGGCAAGAGACCTTCGTAGGGGTGGGAGGGTAAGATACCATCGTAGGGGTGGGGGACAAGAGACCATAGGGGTGGGGGACAAGAGACCTTCATAGGGGTGGGGGGCAAGAGACCATAGGGGTGGGAGGGTAAGATACCATCGTAGGGGTGGGGGGACAAGAGACCATAGGGGTGGGGGGACAAGAGACCTTCGTAGGGGTGGGGGACAAGAGACCATAGGGGTGGGGGACAAGAGACCATAGGGGTGGGGGACAAGAGACCTTCGTAGGGGTGGGGAGACAAGAGACCATAGGGGTGGGGGGACAAGAGACCTTCGTAGGGGTGGGGAGACAAGAGACCATAGGGGTGGGGGACAAGAGACCATAGGGGTGGGGGACAAGAGACCTTCGTAGGGGTGGGGGACAAGAGACCATAGGGGTGGGAGGGTAAGATACCATCGTAGGGGTGGGGGACAAGAGACCATAGGGGTGGGGGTACAGGAGACCATAGGGGTGGGGGGACAAGAGACCACAGGGGTGGGGGGACAAGAGACCTTCGTAGGGGTGGGGGGACAAGAGACCATAGGGGTGGGAGGGTAAGATACCATCGTAGGGGTGGGGGACAAGAGACCATAGGGGTGGGGGACAAGAGACCTTCGTAGGGGTGGGAGACAAGAGACCATAGGGGTGGGGGACAAGAGACCATAGGGGTGGGGGGGACAAGATACCATAGGGGTGGGGGGACAAGAGACCTTCGTAGGGGTGGGGGGACAAGAGACCATAGGGGTGGGGGGACAAGAGACCTTCGTAGGGGTGGGGGGACAAGAGACCATAGGGGTGGGGGACAAGAGACATTCGTAGGGGTGGGAGACAAGAGACCTTCGTAGGGGTGGGGGACAAGAGACCTTCGTAGGGGTGGGGGACAAGAGACCATAGGGGTGGGGGACAAGAGACCTTCGTAGGGGTGGGGAGACAAGAGACCATAGGGGTGGGGGGGACAAGAGACCATAGGGGTGGGGGACAAGAGACCTTCGTAGGGGTGGGGGACAAGAGACCATAGGGGTGGGAGGGTAAGATACCATCGTAGGGGTGGGGGACAAGAGACCATAGGGGTGGGGGGACAAGAGACCTTCGTAGGGGTGGGGAGACAAGAGACCATAGGGGTGGGGGACAAGAGACCATAGGGGTGGGGGACAAGAGACCTTCGTAGGGGTGGGGGGACAAGATACCATAGGGGTGGGGGGACAAGAGACCTTCGTAGGGGTGGGGGGACAAGAGACCATAGGGGTGGGGGAGAAGAGACCTTCGTAGGGGTGGGGGGACAAGAGACCATAGGGGTGGGGGACAAGAGACCTTCGTAGGGGTGGGGGGACAAGAGACCATAGGGGTGGGGGACAAGAGACCTTCGTAGGGGTGGGGGGACAAGAGACCTTCGTAGGGGTGGGGAGACAGGAGACCATAGGGGTGGGGGACAAGAGACCATAGGGGTGGGGGACAAGAGACCTTCGTAGGGGTGGGGGGACAAGAGACCATAGGGGTGGGGGAGAAGAGACCTTCGTAGGGGTGGGGGGACAAGAGACCATAGGGGTGGGGGGACAAGAGACCTTCGTAGGGGTGGGGGACAAGAGACCATAGGGGTGGGGGACAAGAGACCTTCGTAGGGGTGGGGGACAAGAGACCTTCGTAGGGGTGGGGAGACAGGAGACCATAGGGGTGGGGGACAAGAGACCATAGGGGTGGGGGACAAGAGACCTTCGTAGGGGTGGGGGACAAGAGACCATAGGGGTGGGAGGGTAAGATACCATCGTAGGGGTGGGGGACAAGAGACCATAGGGGTGGGGGGACAGGAGACCATAGGGGTGGGGGACAAGAGACCACAGGGGTGGGGGACAAGAGACCTTCGTAGGGGTGGGGGACAAGAGACCATAGGGGGTGGGAGGGTAAGATACCATCGTAGGGGTGGGGGGGGACAAGAGACCATAGGGGTGGGGGGACAAGAGACCTTCGTAGGGGTGGGGAGACAAGAGACCATAGGGGTGGGGGGACAAGAGACCTTCGTAGGGGTGGGGGGACAAGAGACCATAGGGGTGGGGGACAAGAGACATTCGTAGGGGTGGGGAGACAAGAGACCTTCGTAGGGGTGGGGGACAAGAGACCTTCGTAGGGGGTGGGGGACAAGAGACCATAGGGGTGGGGGGACAAGAGACCTTCGTAGGGGTGGGAGGGTAAGATACCATCGTAGTGGTGGGGGGACAAGAGACCATAGGGGTGGGGGGACAAGAGACCTTCGTAGGGGTGGGAGGACAAGAGACCATAGGGGTGGGGGGCAAGAGACCTTCGTAGGGGTGGGAGGGTAAGATACCATCGTAGGGGTGGGGGACAAGAGACCATAGGGGTGGGGGACAAGAGACCTTCATACGGGTGGGAGGACAAGAGACCATAGGGGTGGGAGGACAAGATACCATCGTAGGGGTGGGGGACAAGAGACCATAGGGGTGGGGGACAAGAGACCTTCGTAGGGGTGGGGAGACAAGAGACCATAGGGGTGGGGGGACAAGAGACCATAGGGGTGGGGGGACAAGAGACCTTCGTAGGGGTGGGGGACAAGATACCATAGGGGTGGGGGACAAGAGACCTTCGTAGGGGTGGGGGAGACCATAGGGGTGGGGGACAAGAGACCTTCGTAGGGGTGGGGGGGACAAGAGACCATAGGGGTGGGGGACAAGAGACCTTCGTAGGGGTGGGGGACAAGAGACCATAGGGGTGGGGGACAAGAGACCTTCGTAGGGGTGGGGGACAAGAGACCATAGGGGTGGGGGACAAGAGACATTCGTAGGGGTGGGGAGACAAGAGACCTTCGTAGGGGTGGGGGACAAGAGACCTTCGGGGGTGGGGGACAAGAGACCATAGGGGTGGGGGACAAGAGACCTTCGTAGGGGGGGGAGGGTAAGATACCATCGTAGTGGTGGGGGGACAAGAGACCATAGGGGTGGGGGACAAGAGACCTTCGTAGGGGTGGGAGGGACAAGAGACCATAGGGGTGGGGGGCAAGAGACCTTCGTAGGGGTGGGAGGGTAAGATACCATCGTAGGGGTGGGGGACAAGAGACCATAGGGGTGGGGGACAAGAGACCTTCATAGGGGTGGGAGGGCAAGAGACCATAGGGGTGGGAGGGTAAGATACCATCGTAGGGGTGGGGGGACAAGAGACCATAGGGGTGGGGGGACAAGAGACCTTCGTAGGGGTGGGGAGACAAGAGACCATAGGGGTGGACAAGAGACCATAGGGGTGGGGGACAAGAGACCTTCGTAGGGGTGGGGGGACAAGAGACCATAGGGGTGGGAGGGTAAGAGACCATCGTAGGGGTGGGGGACAAGAGACCATAGGGGTGGGGGGGACAAGAGACCTTCGTAGGGGTGGGGGACAAGAGACCATAGGGGTGGGGGACAAGAGACCATAGGGGTGGGGGGACAAGAGACCTTCGTAGGGGTGGGGGACAAGATACCATAGGGGTGGGGGGACAAGAGACCTTCGTAGGGGTGGGGGGCAAGAGACCATAGGGGTGGGGAGAAAAGAGACCTTCGTAGGGGTGGGGGACAAGAGACCATAGGGGTGGGGGACAAGAGACCTTCGTAGGGGTGGGGGACAAGAGACCATAGGGGTGGGGGACAAGAGACCTTCGTAGGGGTGGGGGGACAAGAGACCATCGTAGGGGTGGGGAGACAAGAGACCATAGGGGTGGGGGACAAGAGACCATAGGGGTGGGGGACAAGAGACCTTCGTAGGGGTGGGGGGACAAGAGACCATAGGGGTGGGGGGTAAGATACCATCGTAGGGGTGGGGGGACAAGAGACCATAGGGGTGGGGGGACAAGAGACCATAGGGGTGGGGGACAAGAGACCTTCGTAGGGGTGGGGGGACAAGAGACCATAGGGGTGGGAGGGTAAGACCATCGTAGGGGTGGGGGGACAAGAGACCATAGGGGTGGGGGACAGGAGACCATAGGGGTGGGGGGGACAAGAGACCACAGGGGTGGGGGACAAGAGACCTTCGTAGGGGTGGGGGGACAAGAGACCATAGGGGTGGGAGGGTAAGATACCATCGTAGGGGTGGGGGGACAAGAGACCATAGGGGTGGGGGGACAAGAGACCTTCGTAGGGGTGGGGAGACAAGAGACCATAGGGGTGGGGGACAAGAGACCATAGGGGTGGGGGACAAGATACCATAGGGGTGGGGGACAAGAGACCTTCGTAGGGGTGGGGGACAAGAGACCATAGGGGTGGGGGGACAAGAGACCTTCGTAGGGGTGGGGGACAAGAGACCATAGGGGTGGGGGACAAGAGACATTCGTAGGGGTGGGGAGACAAGAGACCTTCGTAGGGGTGGGGGACAAGAGACCTTCGTAGGGGTGGGGGACAAGAGACCATAGGGGTGGGGGGACAAGAGACCTTCGTAGGGGTGGGGGGTAAGATACCATCGTAGTGGTGGGGGACAAGAGACCATAGGGGTGGGGGACAAGAGACCTTCGTAGGGGGTGGGAGGGCAAGAGACCATAGGGGTGGGGGGACAAGAGACCTTCGTAGGGGTGGGAGGAGTAAGATACCATCGTAGGGGTGGGGGGACAAGAGACCATAGGGGTGGGGGGACAAGAGACCTTCATAGGGGTGGGAGGGCAAGAGACCATAGGGGTGGGAGGGTAAGATACCATCGTAGGGGTGGGGGACAAGAGACCATAGGGGTGGGGGGACAAGAGACCTTCGTAGGGGTGGGGGACAAGAGACCATAGGGGTGGGGGGACAAGAGACCATAGGGGTGGGGGGACAAGAGACCTTCGTAGGGGTGGGGGACAAGATACCATAGGGGTGGGGGGACAAGAGACCTTCGTAGGGGTGGGGGGACAAGAGACCATAGGGGTGGGGGGACAAGAGACCTTCGTAGGGGTGGGGGACAAGAGACCATAGGGGTGGGGGGACAAGAGACCTTCGTAGGGGTGGGGGACAAGAGACCATAGGGGTGGGGGACAAGAGACCTTCGTAGGGGTGGGGGACAAGAGACCTTCGTAGGGGTGGGGAGACAGAGACCATAGGGGTGGGGGACAAGAGACCATAGGGGTGGGGGACAAGAGACCATAGGGGTGGGGGACAAGAGACCTTCGTAGGGGTGGGGGACAAGAGACCATAGGGGTGGGAGGGTAAGATACCATCGTAGGGGTGGGGGACAAGAGACCATAGGGGTGGGGGACAAGAGACCTTCGTAGGGGTGGGGGACAAGAGACCATAGGGGTGGGGGACAAGAGACCATAGGGGGTGGGGGACAAGAGACCATAGGGGTGGGGGGACAAGAGACCTTCGTAGGGGTGGGGGGACAAGAGACCATAGGGGTGGGGGGACAAGAGACCTTCGTAGGGGTGGGGGGGGACAAGAGACCATAGGGGTGGGGGGACAAGAGACATTCGTAGGGGTGGGGGACAAGAGACCTCGTAGGGGTGGGGGGACAAGAGACCTTCGTAGGGGTGGGGGACAAGAGACCATAGGGGTGGGGGGACAAGAGACCTTCGTAGGGGTGGGAGGACAAGATACCATCGGTGGTGGGGACAAGAGACCATAGGGGTGGGGGACAAGAGACCATCGTAGGGGTGGGAGGACAAGAGACCATAGGGGTGGGGGGACAAGAGACCTTCGTAGGGGTGGGAGGACAAGATACCATCGTAGGGGTGGGGGACAAGAGACCATAGGGGTGGGGGGACAAGAGACCTTCGTAGGGGTGGGGGGACAAGAGACCATAGGGGTGGGGGACAAGAGACCATAGGGGTGGGGGACAAGAGACCATCGTAGGGGTGGGGGACAAGAGACCATAGGGGTGGGGGGACAAGAGACCTTCGTAGGGGGTGGGGACAAGAGACCATAGGGGTGGGGGGAGACAAGAGACCATGGGGGACAAAGGGGGGGTGGGGGACAAGAGACCTTCAGTAGGGGTGGGGGACAAGAGACCATAGGGGTGGGGGGACAAGAGACCTTCGTAGGGGTGGGGGACAAGAGACCATGGGGGTGGGAGACAAGAGACCATAGGGGTGGGGGACAAGAGACCATAGGGGTGGGGGAAGACCTTCGTAGGGGTGGGGGACAAGAGACCATAGGGGTGGGAGGGTAAGATACCATCGGGGGTGGGGGACAAGAGACCATAGGGGTGGGGGACAAGAGACCATAGGGGTGGGGAGACAAGAGACCATAGGGGTGGGGGACAAGAGACCATAGGGGTGGGGGACAAGAGACCATAGGGGTGGGGGACAAGAGACCTTCGTAGGGGTGGGGGACAAGAGACCATAGGGGTGGGGGACAAGAGACCTTCGTAGGGGGTGGGGGGGACAAGAGACCTTCGTAGGGGTGGGGAGACAAGAGACCTTCGTAGGGGTGGGGGACAAGAGACCTTCGTAGGGGTGGGGGACAAGAGACCATAGGGGTGGGGGACAAGAGACCTTCGTAGGGGTGGGAGGGTAAGATACCAAGTGGTGGGGGACAAGACCATAGGGTGGGGGACAAGACCTTCGTAGGGGTGGGAGACAAGAGACCATAGGGGTGGGGGACAAGAGACCTTCGTAGGGTGGGGACAAGATACCATCGTAGGGGTGGGGGACAAGAGACCATAGGGGTGGGGGACAAGAGACCTTCATAGGGGTGGGGGACAAGAGACCATAGGGGTGGGGGGTAAGATACCATCGTAGGGGTGGGGGACAAGAGACCATAGGGGTGGGGGACAAGAGACCTTCGTAGGGGTGGGGGACAAGAGACCATAGGGGTGGGGGACAAGACAGGGGTGGGGGACAAGAGACCATAGGGGTGGGGGACAAGAGACCATAGTAGGGGTGGGGGGGGACAAGAGACCATAGGGGTGGGGACAAGAGACCTTCGTAGGGGTGGGGGGACAAGAGACCATAGGGGTGGGGGACAAGAGACCATAGGGGTGGGGGGACAAGACCTTCGTAGGGGTGGGGGACAAGATACCATAGGGGTGGGGGACAAAAAGAGACCTTCGTAGGGGTGGGGACAAGAGACCATAGGGGTGGGGGACAAGACCTTCGTAGGGGTGGGGGACAAGAGACCATAGGGGTGGGGGACAAGAGACCTTCGTAGGGGTGGGGGACAAGAGACCATAGGGGTGGGGGGACAAGAGACCATAGGGGTGGGGGACAAGAGACCTTCGTAGGGGTGGGGGACAAGAGACCATAGGGGTGGGGGACAAGAGACCATAGGGGTGGGGGACAAGAGACCTTCGTAGGGGTGGGGGACAAGAGACCATAGGGGTGGGAGGTAAGAGACCATCGTAGGGGTGGGGGACAAGAGACCATAGGGGTGGGGGACAAGAGACCTTCGTAGGGGTGGGGAGGACAAGAGACCATAGGGGTGGGGGACAAGAGACCATAGGGGTGGGGGGACAAGAGACCATAGGGGTGGGGGACAAGAGACCTTCGTGGGGTGGGGGACAAGAGACCATAGGGGTGGGGGACAAGAGACCATAGGGGTGGGGGACAAGAGACCATAGGGTGGGGGACAAGAGACCTTCGTAGGGGTGGGGGACAAGAGACCATAGGGGTGGGGACAAGAGACCTTCGTAGGGGTGGGGAGAAGAGACCTTTGTAGGGGTGGGGGACAAGAGACCTTCGTAGGGGTGGGGGACAAGAGACCATAGGGGTGGGGGACAAGAGACCTTCGTAGGGGTGGGGGACAAGAGACCATAGGGTGGGGGACAAGAGACCATAGGGGTGGGGGGACAAGAGACCATAGGGGTGGGGGACAAGAGACCTTCGTAGGGGTGGGGGACAAGAGACCATAGGGGTGGGAGGACAAGATACCATCGTAGGGGTGGGGGACAAGAGACCATAGGGGTGGGGGACAAGAGACCTTCGTAGGGGTGGGGGGACAAGAGACCATAGGGGTGGGGGACAAGAGACCATAGGGGTGGGGGACAAGAGACCATAGGGGTGGGGGACAAGAGACCTTCGTAGGGGTGGGGGACAAGAGACCATAGGGGTGGGGGACAAGAGACCTTCGTAGGGGTGGGGGACAAGAGACCTTCGTAGGGGTGGGGGACAAGAGACCATAGGGGTGGGGGACAAGAGACCTTCGTAGGGGTGGGGGACAAGAGACCATAGGGGTGGGGGACAAGAGACCATAGTAGGGGTGGGGAGACAAGAGACCTTCGTAGGGGTGGGGGACAAGAGACCTTCGTAGGGGTGGGGGGACAAGAGACCATAGGGGTGGGAGGGGACAAGATACCATCGTAGGGGTGGGGGGACAAGAGACCATAGGGGTGGGGGACAAGAGACCTTCGTAGGGGTGGGGAGACAAGAGACCATAGGGGTGGGGACAAGAGACCATAGGGGTGGGGGACAAGAGACCTTCGTAGGGGTGGGGGACAAGAGACCATAGGGGTGGGAGGGTAAGATACCATCGTAGGGGTGGGGGACAAGAGACCATAGGGGTGGGGGACAAGAGACCATAGGGGTGGGGACAAGAGACCTTCGTAGGGGTGGGGACAAGAGACCTTCGTAGGGGTGGGAGGAAAGATACCATCGTAGGGGTGGGGGACAAGAGACCATAGGGGTGGGGGACAAGAGACCATAGGGGGGGGGGACAAGAGACCATAGGGGTGGGGGACAAGAGACCTTCGTAGGGGTGGGGGACAAGAGACCATAGGGGTGGGGGGACAAGAGACCATCGTAGGGGTGGGGGGACAAGAGACCATAGGGGTGGGGGACAAGAGACCATAGGGGTGGGGGACAAGAGACCTTCGTAGGGGTGGGGGGACAAGAGACCATAGGGGTGGGAGGGATACCATGGGGGGGGACAAGAGACCATAGGGGTGGGGGGGGACAAGAGACCATAGGGGTGGGGGACAAGAGACCACAGGGGTGGGGACAAGAGACCTTCGTAGGGGTGGGGGACAAGAGACCATAGGGGTGGGAGGGTAAGAGACCATCGTAGGGGTGGGGGACAAGAGACCATAGGGGTGGGGGGACAAGAGACCTTCGTAGGGGTGGGGAGACAAGAGACCATAGGGGTGGGGGACAAGAGACCATAGGGTGGGGGACAAGAGACCATAGGGGTGGGGGGACAAGAGACCTTCGTAGGGGTGGGGGACAAGAGACCATAGGGGTGGGGGACAAGAGACCATTCGTAGGGGTGGGGGACAAGAGACCTTCGTAGGGGTGGGGGACAAGAGACCTTCGTAGGGGGTGGGGGACAAGAGACCATAGGGGTGGGGGACAAGAGACCATAGGGGTGGGGGGACAAGAGACCATCGTAGTGGTGGGGGACAAGAGACCATAGGGGTGGGGGGACAAGAGACCTTCGTAGGGGTGGGGGGCAAGAGACCATAGGGGGTGGGGGACAAGAGACCTTCGTAGGGGTGGGAGGGTAAGATACCATCGTAGGGGTGGGGGGGTACAAGAGACCATAGGGGTGGGGGACAAGAGACCTTCATAGGGGTGGGGGAAAGAGACCATAGGGGTGGGAGGACAAGAGACCATCGTAGGGGTGGGGGACAAGAGACCATAGGGGTGGGGGACAAGAGACCTTCGTAGGGGTGGGGAGACAAGAGACCATAGGGGTGGGGACAAGAGACCATAGGGGTGGGGGACAAGAGACCTTCGTAGGGGTGGGGGACAAGAGACCATAGGGGTGGGAGGACAAGAGACCATCGTAGGGGTGGGGGACAAGAGACCATAGGGGTGGGGGACAAGAGACCTTCGTAGGGGTGGGGGACAAGAGACCATAGGGGTGGGGGACAAGAGACCATAGGGGTGGGGGGACAAGAGACCTTCGTAGGGGTGGGGGACAAGATACCATAGGGGTGGGGGGACAAGAGACCTTCGTAGGGGTGGGGGACAAGAGACCATAGGGGTGGGGGGACAAGAGACCTTCGTAGGGGTGGGGGGGACAAGAGACCATAGGGGTGGGGGGACAAGAGACCTTCGTAGGGGTGGGGGACAAGAGACCATAGGGGTGGGGGGACAAGAGACCTTCGTAGGGGTGGGGGGACAAGAGACCTTCGTAGGGGTGGGGGACAAGAGACCATAGGGGTGGGGGACAAGAGACCATAGGGGTGGGGGACAAGAGACCTTCGTAGGGGTGGGGGACAAGAGACCATAGGGGTGGGGGACAAGATACCATCGTAGGGGTGGGGGGTAAGATACCATCGTAGGGGTGGGGGACAAGAGACCATAGGGGTGGGGGACAAGAGACCTTCGTAGGGGTGGGGGACAAGAGACCATAGGGGTGGGGGACAAGAGACCATAGGGGTGGGGGACAAGAGACCATAGGGGTGGGGGACAAGAGACCATAGGGGTGGGGGACAAGAGACCTTCGTAGGGGTGGGGGACAAGAGACCATAGGGGTGGGGGACAAGACCCTTCGTAGGGGTGGGGACAAGAGACCTTTGTAGGGGTGGGGGACAAGAGACCTTTGTAGGGGTGGGGGGGACAAGAGACCTTCGTAGGGGTGGGGGACAAGAGACCATAGGGGTGGGGGACAAGAGACCTTCGTAGGGGTGGGGGGACAAGAGACCTTCGTAGGGGTGGGGGACAAGAGACCATAGGGGTGGGGGACAAGAGACCATAGGGGTGGGGGACAAGAGACCTTCGTAGGGGTGGGGGACAAGAGACCATAGGGGTGGGAGGACAAGAGACCTTCGTAGGGGTGGGGGACAAGAGACCATAGGGGTGGGGGGACAAGAGACCTTCGTAGGGGTGGGGGACAAGAGACCATAGGGTGGGGGACAAGAGACCTTCGTAGGGGTGGGGGACAAGAGACCTTCGTAGGGGTGGGGGGACAAGAGACCATAGGGGGTGGGGGACAAGAGACCTTCGTAGGGGTGGGGGACAAGAGACCATAGGGGTGGGGGGACAAGAGACCTTCGTAGGGGTGGGGGACAAGAGACCTTCGTAGGGGTGGGGGACAAGAGACCTTCGTAGGGGTGGGGGACAAGAGACCATAGGGGTGGGGGACAAGATACCATCGGGGGTGGGGACAAGAGACCATAGGGGTGGGGGGACAAGAGACCTTCGTAGGGGTGGGGACAAGAGACCATAGGGGTGGGGGACAAGAGACCATAGGGGTGGGGGACAAGAGACCATAGGGGTGGGGGACAAGAGACCTTCGTAGGGGTGGGGGACAAGAGACCATAGGGGTGGGGGACAAGAGACCATCGTAGGGGTGGGAGACAAGAGACCTTCGTAGGGGTGGGGGACAAGAGACCTTCGTAGGGGTGGGGGACAAGAGACCATCGTAGGGGTGGGGACAAGAGACCTTCGTAGGGGTGGGGGACAAGAGACCATCGTAGGGGGGGGGGACAAGAGACCATAGGGGTGGGGGACAAGAGACCTTCGTAGGGGTGGGGGACAAGAGACCATAGGGGTGGGGGACAAGAGACCTTCGTAGGGGTGGGGGACAAGAGACCTTCGTAGGGGTGGGGGACAAGAGACCATAGGGGTGGGGGGACAAGAGACCTTCGTAGGGGTGGGGGACAAGAGACCATAGGGGTGGGGGGACAAGAGACCTTCGTAGGGGTGGGGGACAAGAGACCATAGGGGTGGGGACAAGAGACCATAGGGGTGGGGGACAAGAGACCATAGGGGTGGGGGACAAGAGACCTTCGTAGGGGTGGGGGACAAGAGACCATAGGGGTGGGAGGGTAGATACCATCGGGGGTGGGGGACAAGAGACCATAGGGGTGGGGGACAAGAGACCTTCGTAGGGGTGGGGGGACAAGAGACCATAGGGTGGGGGACAAGAGACCATAGGGGTGGGGGACAAGAGACCTTAGGGGTGGGGGACAAGAGACCATAGGGGTGGGGGACAAGAGACCTTCGTAGGGGTGGGGGACAAGATACCATAGGGGTGGGGGACAAGAGACCTTCGTAGGGGTGGGGACAAGAGACCATAGGGGTGGGGGACAAGAGACCTTCGTAGGGTGGGGGACAAGAGACCATAGGGGTGGGGGACAAGAGACCCTCGTAGGGGTGGGGGACAAGAGACCATAGGGGTGGGGGACAAGAGACCTTCGTAGGGGTGGGGAGACAAGAGACCATAGGGGTGGGGGACAAGAGACCATAGGGGTGGGGGACAAGAGACCTTCGTAGGGGTGGGGGACAAGAGACCATAGGGGTGGGAGGGTAATACCATCGTAGGGGTGGGGGACAAGAGACCATAGGGGTGGGGGACAAGAGACCTTCGTAGGGGTGGGGGACAAGAGACCATAGGGGTGGGGGACAAGAGACCATAGGGGTGGGGGACAAGAGACCATAGGGGTGGGGGACAAGAGACCATCGTAGGGGTGGGGGACAAGAGACCATAGGGGTGGGGGGACAAGAGACCTTCGTAGGGGTGGGGACAAGAGACCATAGGGGTGGGGGACAAGAGACCTTCGTAGGGGTGGGGGGACAAGAGACCATAGGGGTGGGGGACAAGAGACCTTCGTAGGGGTGGGGACAAGAGACCTTCGTAGGGGTGGGGGACAAGAGACCCGTAGGGGTGGGGGACAAGAGAAGATACCATCGTAGGGGTGGGGGACAAGAGACCATAGGGGTGGGGGACAAGAGACCTTCGTAGGGGTGGGGGACAAGAGACCATAGGGTGGGGGACAAGAGACTATAGGGGTGGGGGACAAGAGACCTTCGTAGGGGTGGGGGGACAAGAGACCATAGGGGTGGGAGGACAAGAGACCATCGTAGGGGTGGGGGACAAGAGACCATAGGGGTGGGGGACAAGAGACCATAGGGGTGGGGGACAAGAGACCTTCGTAGGGGTGGGGGGACAAGAGACCTTCGTAGGGGTGGGGGGTAAGAGACCATCGTAGGGGTGGGGGGACAAGAGACCATAGGGGTGGGGGACAAGAGACCTTCGTAGGGGTGGGGACAAGAGACCTTCGTAGGGGTGGGGAGACAAGGGGGTGGGGGACAAGAGACCATAGGGGTGGGGGACAAGAGACCTTCGTAGGGGTGGGGGGACAAGATACCATCGTAGGGGTGGGGGACAAGAGACCATAGGGGGGGGGACAAGAGACCTTCGTAGGGGGGGGGACAAGAGACCATAGGGGTGGGGGACAAAGACCATAGGGGTGGGGGGACAAGAGACCTTCGTAGGGGTGGGGGACAAGAGACCATAGGGGTGGGGGGACAAGAGACCTTCGTAGGGGGGGGGACAAGAGACCATAGGGGTGGGGGACAAGAGACCTTCGACAAGAGGGGGGGGGGACAAGAGACCTTCGTAGGGGTGGGGGACAAGAGACCATAGGGTGGGGGACAAGAGACCATAGGGGTGGGGGACAAGAGACCTTCGTAGGGGTGGGGGACAAGAGACCATAGGGGTGGGGGGTGGGAGGATCGTAACAAGAGACCATAGGGGTGGGGGACAAGAGACCTTCGTAGGGGTGGGAGACAAGAGACCATAGGGGTGGGGGACAAGAGACCATAGGGGTGGGGGACAAAGAGACCTTCGTAGGGGTGGGGGACAAGAGACCATAGGGGTGGGGGACAAGAGACCATAGGGGTGGGGGGACAAGAGACCATAGGGGTGGGGGACAAGAGACCTTCGTAGGGGTGGGAGACAAGAGACCATAGGGGTGGGGGGGACAAGAGACCTTCGTAGGGGTGGGGGGACAAGAGACCATAGGGGTGGGGGACAAGAGACCTTCGTAGGGGTGGGGGACAAGAGACCATAGGGGTGGGAGGACAAGATACCATCGGGGGTGGGGGACAAGAGACCATAGGGGTGGGGGACAAGAGACCATAGGGGTGGGGGACAAGAGACCACAGGGGTGGGGGGGCAAGAGACCTTCGTAGGGGTGGGGGACAAGAGACCATAGGGGTGGGAGGAAGATACCATCGTAGGGGTGGGGGACAAGAGACCATAGGGGTGGGGGACAAGAGACCTTCGTAGGGGTGGGGAGACAAGAGACCATAGGGGTGGGGGACAAGAGACCATAGGGGTGGGGGACAAGAGACCATAGGGGTGGGGGACAAGAGACCTTCGTAGGGGTGGGGGACAAGAGACCATAGGGGTGGGGGGACAAGAGACCTTCGTAGGGGTGGGGGACAAGAGACCATAGGGGTGGGGGGACAAGAGACCTTCGTAGGGGTGGGGACAAGAGACCTTCGTAGGGGGTGGGGGACAAAGAGACCTTCGTAGGGGGGGGGGACAAGAGACCATAGGGGTGGGGGACAAGAGACCTTCGTAGGGGTGGGAGGACAAGAGACCATCGTAGGGGTGGGGGACAAAGAGACCATAGGGGTGGGGGGACAAGAGACCTTCGTAGGGGTGGGGGAGACCATAGGGGTGGGGGGCAAAAGAGACCATCGGGGTGGGAGGGTAAGAGACCATCGTAGGGGGGGGACAAGAGACCATAGGGGTGGGGGACAAGAGACCTTCATAGGGGTGGGAGGGCAAAGACCAAGAGACCATCGTAGGGTGGGGGACAAGAGACCATAGGGGTGGGGGGACAAGAGACCTTCGTAGGGGTGGGGGACAAGAGACCATAGGGGTGGGGGACAAGAGACCATAGGGGTGGGGGGACAAGAGACCTTCGTAGGGGTGGGGGGACAAGAGACCATAGGGGTGGGAGGACAAGAGACCATCGTAGGGGTGGGGGACAAGAGACCATAGGGGTGGGGGACAAGAGACCTTCGTAGGGGTGGGGGACAAGAGACCATAGGGGTGGGGGACAAGAGACCATAGGGGTGGGGGACAAGAGACCATCGTAGGGTGGGGGGACAAGAGACCATAGGGGTGGGGGACAAGAGACCTTCGTAGGGGTGGGGGGACAAGAGACCTTCGTAGGGGTGGGGGACAAGAGACCATAGGGGTGGGGGACAAGAGACCATAGGGGTGGGGGACAAGAGACCTTCGTAGGGGTGGGAGGGACAAGATACCATCGTAGGGTGGGGGACAAGAGACCATAGGGGTGGGGGACAAGAGACCTTCGTAGGGGTGGGGACAAGAGACCATAGGGGTGGGGGACAAGAGACCATAGGTGTGGGGGACAAGAGACCTTCGTAGGGGGGGGGACAAGAGACCATAGGGGTGGGGGACAAGAGACCTTCGTAGGGGTGGGGGACAAGAGACCATAGGGGTGGGGGACAAGAGACCTTCGTAGGGTGGGGGACAAGAGACCATAGGGGTGGGGGACAAGAGACCTTCGTAGGGGTGGGGGACAAAGACCATAGACAAGAGACCATAGGGGTGGGGGACAAGAGACCATAGGGGTGGGGGGACAAGAGACCATAGGGGTGGGGGACAAGATACCATCGTAGGGGTGGGGGACAAGAGACCATAGGGGTGGGGGACAAGAGACCTTCGTAGGGGTGGGGAGACAAGAGACCATAGGGGTGGGGGACAAGAGACCATAGGGGTGGGGGGACAAGAGACCTTCGTAGGGGTGGGGGACAAGAGACCATAGGGGTGGGGGACAAGAGACCTTCGTAGGGGTGGGGGGACAAGAGACCATAGGGGTGGGGGACAAGAGACCTTCGTAGGGGTGGGGGACAAGAGACCATAGGGGTGGGGGGACAAGAGACCTTCGTAGGGTGGGGGGACAAGACCATAGGGGTGGGGGACAAGAGACCTTCGTAGGGGTGGGGGGACAAGAGACCATAGGGGTGGGAGGAGTGACCATCGTAGGGGTGGGGGACAAGAGACCATAGGGGTGGGGACAGAGACCATAGGGGTGGGGGGGACAAGAGACCATAGGGGTGGGGGACAAGAGACCTTCGTAGGGGTGGGGGACAAGAGACCTTCGTAGGGGTGGGGGACAAGAGACCATAGGGGTGGGGGACAAGAGACCTTCGTAGGGGTGGGAGGACAAGAGACCTTCGTAGGGGTGGGGGACAAGAGACCTTCGTAGGGGTGGGAGGGTACAGATACCATCGTAGGGGTGGGGGACAAGAGACCATAGGGGTGGGGGGACAAGAGACCATAGGGGTGGGGGACAAGAGACCATCGTAGGGGTGGGGGACAAGAGACCATAGGGGTGGGGGACAAGAGACCTTCGTAGGGGTGGGGGACAAGAGACCTTTTCGTAGGGGTGGGGGACAAGAGACCATAGGGGTGGGGGACAAGAGACCTTTGTAGGGGTGGGAGGACAAGATACCATCGTAGGGGTGGGGGACAAGAGACCATAGGGGTGGGGGACAAGAGACCATAGGGGTGGGGGACAAGAGACCATCGTAGGGGTGGGGACAAGAGACCATAGGGTGGGGGACAAGAGACCTTCGTAGGGGTGGGGGGACAAGAGACCTTCATAGGGGTGGGGGACAAGAGACCATAGGGGTGGGGGACAAGAGACCTTCGTAGGGGTGGGGAGACAAGAGACCATAGGGGTGGGGGACAAGAGACCTTCGTAGGGGTGGGGGACAAGACATTCGATGGCTGGGGGGACAAAGAGACCTTCGTAGGGGTGGGGGACAAGATACCATCGTAGGGGTGGGAGGGCAAGAGACCTTCGTAGGGGTGGGGGACAAGAGACCATAGGGGTGGGGGACAAGAGACCTTCGTAGGGGTGGGGACAAGAGACCTTCGTAGGGGTGGGGGACAAGAGACCTTCAGGGGTGGGGGACAAGAGACCTTCGTAGGGGTGGGGGGACAAGAGACCTTCGTAGGGGTGGGGGACAAGAGACCATAGGGGTGGGGGACAAGAGACCTTCGTAGGGGTGGGGGGACAAGAGACCTTCGTAGGGGGGAGGACAAGATACCATCGTAGGGGTGGGGGGACAAGAGACCATAGGGGTGGGGGACAAGAGACCTTCGTAGGGGTGGGGAGACAAGAGACCTTCGTGGGGTGGGGGACAAGAGACCATAGGGGTGGGGGACAAGAGACCTTCGTAGGGGTGGGGGGACAAGAGACCTTCGTAGGGGTGGGGGGACAAGAGACCTTCGTAGGGGTGGGGGGACAAGAGACCTTTGTAGGGGTGGGAGGTAAGATACCATCGTAGGGGTGGGGGACAAGAGACCATAGGGGTGGGGGACAAGAGACCATAGGGGTGGGGGGGACAAGAGACCATCGTAGGGGTGGGGGACAAGAGACCATAGGGGTGGGGGGACAAGAGACCTTCGTAGGGGTGGGGAGACAAGAGACCTTCGTAGGGGTGGGGGACAAGAGACCATAGGGGTGGGGGACAAGAGACCTTCGTAGGGGTGGGGGGACAAGAGACCTTCGTAGGGGTGGGGGGACAAGAGACCTTCGTAGGGGTGGGAGACAAGAGACATTCGTATGGCTGGCGGGGGACAAGAGACCTTCGTAGGGGTGGGAGGGTTAAGATACCATCGGGGGTGGGAGGGCAAGAGACCTTCGTAGGGGTGGGGGACAAGAGACCATAGGGGTGGGGGACAAGAGACCTTCGTAGGGGTGGGGGACAAGAGACCTTCGTAGGGGTGGGGGACAAGAGACCTTCATAGGGGTGGGGGACAAGAGACCTTCGTAGGGGTGGGGGGACAAGAGACCATAGGGGTGGGGGACAAGAGACCATCGGGGGTGGGGGGACAAGAGACCTTCGGGGTGGGGGGGACAAGAGACCTTCGTAGGGGTGGGAGGGTAAGATACCATCGTAGGGGTGGGGGACAAGAGACCATAGGGGGTGGGGGGACAAGAGACCTTCGTAGGGGTGGGGGACAAGAGACCTTCGTAGGGGTGGGGGACAAGAGACCATAGGGGTGGGGGGACAAGACCTTCGTAGGGGTGGGGGACAAGAGACCTTCGTAGGGGTGGGGGGACAAGAGACCTTCGTAGGGTGGGGGGACAAGAGACCATAGGGGTGGGGGACAAGAGACCTTCGTAGGGGTGGGGGGACAAGAGACCTTCGTAGGGGTGGGGGACAAGAGACCTTCGTAGGGGTGGGGGGACAAGAGACCTTCGTAGGGGTGGGGGGACAAGAGACCTTCGTAGGGGTGGGGGACAAGAGACCTTCGTAGGGGTGGGGGAAAAGAGACCATAGGGGTGGGGGACAAGAGACCTTCGTAGGGGTGGGAGGGCAAGAGACCTTCGTAGGGGTGGGGGGACAAGAGACCTTCGTAGGGGTGGGAGGGTAAGATACCATCGTAGGGGTGGGGGGACAAGAGACCATAGGGGTGGGGGACAAGAGACCATAGGGGTGGGGGACAAGAGACCATCGTAGGGGTGGGGGACAAGAGACCATAGGGGTGGGGGACAAGAGACCTTCGTAGGGGTGGGGAGACAAGAGACCTTCGTAGGGGTGGGGGACAAGAGACCATAGGGGTGGGGGGACAAGAGACCTTCGTAGGGGTGGGGGGGACAAGAGACCTTCGTAGGGGTGGGAGGACACCTTCGTAGGGGTGGGGGGACAAGAGACCTTTGTAGGGGTGGGAGGGTAAGATACCATCGTAGGGGTGGGGGGACAAGAGACCATAGGGGTGGGGGACAAGAGACCATAGGGGTGGGGGACAAGAGACCATCGTAGGGGTGGGGGACAAGAGACCATAGGGGTGGGGGGACAAGACACCTTCGTAGGGGTGGGGGGACAAGAGACCTTCGTAGGGGTGGGGGGGACAAGAGACCATAGGGGTGGGGGACAAGAGACCTTCGTAGGGGTGGGGGACAAGAGACCATAGGGGTGGGGGACAAGAGACCTTCGTAGGGGTGGGAGACAAGAGACCTTCATAGGGGTGGGGGACAAGAGACCTTCGTAGGGGTGGGGACAAGAGACATTCGTATGGCTGGGGGACAAGAGACCTTCGTAGGGGTGGGAGGTTAAGAGACCATCGTAGGGGTGGGGGACAAGAGACCTTCGTAGGGGTGGGGGGAGACCATAGGGGTGGGGGACAAGAGACCTTCGTAGGGGTGGGGGGACAAGAGACCTTCGTAGGGGTGGGGGACAAGAGACCTTCATAGGGGTGGGGGGGACAAGAGACCTTCGTAGGGGTGGGGGGGACAAGAGACCTTCGTAGGGGTGGGGGACAAGAGACCATAGGGGTGGGGGGACAAGAGACCTTCGTAGGGGTGGGGGACAAGAGACCTTCGTAGGGGTGGGAGGGTAAGAGACCATCGTAGGGGTGGGGGACAAGAGACCATAGGGGTGGGGGGACAAGAGACCTTCATAGGGGTGGGGAGACAAGAGACCTTCGTAGGGGTGGGGGGACAAGAGACCATGGGGTGGGGGACAAGAGACCTTCGTAGGGGTGGGGGGGACAAGAGACCTTCGTAGGGGTGGGGGGACAAGAGACCTTCGTAGGGGTGGGGGACAAGAGACCTTCGTAGGGGTGGGGGACAAGAGACCTTCGTAGGGGTGGGGGACAAGAGACCTTCGTAGGGGTGGGGGACAAGAGACCATAGGGGTGGGGGACAAGAGACCTTCGTAGGGGTGGGGGACAAGAGACCATAGGGGTGGGGGACAAGAGACCATAGGGGTGGGGGACAAGAGACCTTCGTAGGGGTGGGAGGACAAGAGACCTTCGTAGGGGTGGGGGACAAGAGACCTTCGTAGGGGTGGGAGGGAAGATACCATCGTAGGGGTGGGGGGACAAGAGACCATAGGGTGGGGGACAAGACCATAGGGGTGGGGGGACAAGAGACCATCGTAGGGGTGGGGGACAAGAGACCATAGGGGTGGGGGACAAGAGACCATCGTAGGGGTGGGGGACAAGAGACCTTCGTAGGGGTGGGGACAAGAGACCATAGGGGTGGGGGACAAGAGACCTTCGTAGGGGTGGGGGGGACAAGAGACCTTCGTAGGGGTGGGGGGACAAGAGACCTTCGTAGGGGTGGGGGACAAGAGACCTTCGTAGGGGTGGGGGACAAGAGACCTTCGTAGGGGTGGGGACAAGAGGTAGGGGTGGGGGACAAGAGACCTTCGTAGGGTGGGGGACAAGAGACCTTCGTAGGGGTGGGGGGACAAGAGACCTTCGTAGGGGTGGGGGGACAAGAGACCATAGGGGTGGGGGGACAAGAGACCTTCGTAGGGGTGGGGAGACAAGAGACCTTCGTAGGGGTGGGGGGACAAGAGACCTTCGTAGGGGTGGGAGGAAAGATACCATCGTAGGGGTGGGGGACAAGAGACCATAGGGGTGGGGGACAAGAGACCATAGGGGTGGGGGACAAGAGACCATCGTAGGGGTGGGGGGACAAGAGACCATTGGGGGGAAAGACCTAGTAGGGTGGGGAGACAAGAGACCTTCGTAGGGGTGGGGGACAAGACCATAGGGGTGGGGGACAAGAGACCTTCGTAGGGGTGGGGACAAGAGACCTTCGTAGGGGTGGGAGGACAAGATACCTTCGTAGGGGTGGGGGACAAAGAGACCATAGGGGTGGGGGGACAAGAGACCATAGGGGTGGGGGACAAGAGACCATAGGGTGGGGGACAAGAGACCATCGTAGGGGTGGGGGACAAGAGACCATAGGGTGGGGGACAAGACCTTCGTAGGGGTGGGGAGACAAGAGACCTTCGTAGGGGTGGGGGACAAGAGACCATAGGGGTGGGGGACAAGAGACCTTCGTAGGGGTGGGGGGACAAGAGACCATAGGGGTGGGGGACAAGAGACCTTCGTAGGGGTGGGGAGACAAGAGACCTTCGTAGGGGTGGGGGACAAGAGACCTTCGTAGGGGGTGGGGACAAGAGACCATTCGTATGGCTGGGGGGACAAGAGACCTTCGTAGGGGTGGGGGTTAAGATACCATCGTAGGGGTGGGGGGACAAGAGACCATAGGGGTGGGGGACAAGAGACCATAGGGGTGGGGGACAAGAGACCATCGTAGGGGTGGGGGACAAGAGACCTTCGTAGGGGTGGGGGACAAGAGACCTTCAAGGGGTGGGGGACAAGAGACCTTCGTAGGGGTGGGGGACAAGAGACCTTCGTAGGGGTGGGGGACAAGAGACCATAGGGGGGGTGGGGGACAAGAGACCTTCGTAGGGGTGGGAGGACAAGACCATCGTAGGGGTGGGGGACAAGAGACCATAGGGGTGGGGGACAAGAGACCTTCATAGGGGTGGGGAGACAAGAGACCTTCGTAGGGGTGGGGGACAAGACCATAGGGGTGGGGGACAAGAGACCTTCGTAGGGGTGGGGGACAAGAGACCATAGGGGTGGGGGGACAAGAGACCTTCGTAGGGGGGGGGACAAGAGACCTTCGTAGGGGTGGGGGACAAGAGACCTTCGTAGGGGTGGGGGGACAAGAGACCATAGGGTGGGGACAAGAGACCTTCAAAGGGGTGGGGGACAAGAGACCATAGGGGTGGGGGACAAAGAGACCATAGGGGTGGGGGACAAAGAGACCTTCGTAGGGGTGGGAGGACAAGAGACCTTCGTAGGGGTGGGGGACAAGAGACCTTCGTAGGGGTGGGAGGGTAAGATACCATCGTAGGGGTGGGGGGACCATAGGGGTGGGGGACAAGAGACCATAGGGGTGGGGGGACAAGAGACCATCGTAGGGGTGGGGGACAAGAGACCATAGGGGTGGGGGACAAGAGACCTTCGTAGGGGTGGGGACAAGAGACCTTCGTAGGGTGGGGGGACAAGAGACCATAGGGTGGGGGACAAGAGACCATAGGGGTGGGGGACAAGAGACCTTCGTAGGGGTGGGGGGCAAAGACCTTCGTGGGGTGGGGGACAAGAGACCTTTGTAGGGGTGGGAGGGTAAGATACCATCGTAGGGGTGGGGGACAAGAGACCATAGGGGTGGGGGACAAGAGACCATAGGGGTGGGGGACAAGAGACCATCGTAGGGGTGGGGGACAAGAGACCATAGGGGTGGGGGGACAAGAGACCTTCGTAGGGTGGGGAGACAAGAGACCTTCGTAGGGGTGGGGGACAAGAGACCATAGGGGTGGGGGACAAGAGACCTTCGTAGGGGTGGGGGGACAAGAGACCATCGTAGGGGCTGGCGGGACAAGAGACCTTCGTAGGGGTGGGAGGACAAGAGACCTTCGTAGGGGTGGGGGACAAGAGACCTTCGTAGGGTGGGGGACAAGAGACCTTCCGTAGGGGTGGGGGACAAGAGACCATCGTAGGGGTGGGGGGACAAGAGACCTTCGTAGGGGTGGGGGACAAGAGACCTTCATAGGGTGGGGACAAGAGACCATAGGGGTGGGGGGGACAAGACCTTCGTAGGGGTGGGGGGACAAGAGACCTTAGGGGTGGGGGACAAGAGACCTTCGTAGGGGTGGGGGACAAGAGACCATCGTAGGGCTGGGGGGCAAGAGACCTTCGTAGGGGTGGGAGGACAAGAGACCGTAGGGGTGGGGGACAAAGACCTTCGTAGGGGTGGGGGACAAGAGACCTTCGTAGGGGTGGGGGGACAAGAGACCATAGGGGTGGGGGACAAGAGACCTTCGTAGGGGTGGGGGACAAGAGACCATCGTAGGGCTGGCAGGGCAAGAGACCTTCGTAGGGGTGGGAGGACAAGAGACCTTCAGGGGTGGGGACAAGAGACCATAGGGGTGGGGGACAAGATACCATAGGTGTGGGGGACAAGAGACCTTCGTAGGGGTGGGTGGACAAGAGACCTTCGTAGGGGTGGGGGTAAGATACCATAGGGGTGGGGGACAAGAGACCATCGTAGGGTGGGGGACAAGAGACCATAGGGTGGGGGGACAAGAGACTTTCGTAGAGGGGGGACAAGAGACCATAGGGGTGGGGGACAAGAGACCTTCGTAGGGGTGGGGGACAAGAGACCATCGTAGGGGTGGGAGGGCAAGAGACCTTCGTAGGGGTGGGGGACAAGAGACCATAGGGGTGGGGGACAAGAGACCTTCGGGGGTGGGGGACAAGAGACCATCGTAGGGGTGGGAGGACAAGAGACCTTCGTAGGGGTGGGGGACAAGAGACCATAGGGGTGGGGGGACAAGATACCTTCGTAGGGGTGGGGGGACAAGAGACCATAGGGGTGGGGACAAGAGACCATAGGGGGGGGGACAAGACCATCGTAGGGTGGGGGGGACAAGAGACCATAGGGTGGGGGACAAGAGACCATCGTAGGGTGGGGGGACAAGAGACCTTCGTAGGGGTGGGGGACAAGAGACCTTCGTAGGGGTGGGGGGGACAAGAGACCATCGTAGGGGTGGGGGACAAGAGACCATAGGGGTGGGGGGACAAGAGACCATCGGGGTGGGGGACAAGAGACCATAGGGGTGGGGGACAAGAGACCATAGGGTGGGGGACAAGAGACCTTCGTAGGGGTGGGGGGACAAGAGACCTTCGTAGGGTGGGGGGACAAGAGACCATAGGGGTGGGGACAAGAGACCATAGGGGTGGGGGACAAGAGACCATAGGGGTGGGGGACAAGAGACCTTCGTAGGGGTGGGGGACAAGAGACCATAGGGGTGGGGGGACAAGAGACCATCGGGGACAAGAGACCTCGTAGGGGGACAAGAGACCTTCGTAGGGGTGGGGACAAGAGACCATTCGTAGGGGTGGGGGGCAAGAGACCTTCGTAGGGGTGGGGGACAAGAGACCATCGTAGGGGTGGGGGGACAAGAGACCATAGGGGGGGGGACAAGAGACCATAGGGGGGACAAGAGACCATCGAGGGGTGGGGGACAAGAGACCTTCGTAGGGGTGGGAGACAAGAGACCATAGGGTGGGGACAAAGAGACCTTCTGTAGGGGTGGGGGGACAAGAGACCATCGGGGTAGGGGTGGGGGACAAGAGACCATAGGGGTGGGGGACAAGAGACCATCGTAGGGGTGGGGGACAAGAGACCATCGTAGGGGTGGGGGGACAAGAGACCATTCGTAGGGGTGGGGGACAAGAGACCATAGGGGTGGGGGACAAGAGACCATAGGGGTGGGGGACAAGACCTTCGTAGGGGTGGGGGACAAGAGACTTCATAGGGGTGGGGGACAAGAGACCTTCGTAGGGGTGGGGGGACAAGAGACCATCGTAGGGTGGGGGACAAGAGACCTTCGTAGGGGTGGGGGACAAGAGACCATAGGGGTGGGGGGACAAGAGACCTTCGTAGGGGTGGGGGACAAGAGACCATCGTAGGGGTGGGGGGGCAAGAGACCTTCGTAGGGGTGGGGGACAAGAGACCTTCGTAGGGGTGGGGGGACAAGAGACCGTAGGGGTGGGGGGGGGACAAGAGACCATCGTACAAGGTGGGGGGGACAAGAGACCATCGTGGGGGGGGGGACAAAGACCTTAATTAGGGGTGGGGGGACAAGAGACCATCGTAGGGGTGGGGGACAAGATACCATAGGGTGGGGGACAAGAGACCTTCGTAGGGGTGGGGGACAAGAGACCATCGTAGGGGTGGGGGACAAGAGACCATAGGGGTGGGGGGACAAGAGACCATCGTAGGGTGGGGGACAAGAGACCATAGGGGGGGGGACAAGAGACCATAGGGGTGGGAGACAAGAGACCTTCGTAGAGGGGTGGGGGACAAGAGACCATAGGGGTGGGGGGGTACAAGAGACCATCGTAGGGGTGGGGGACAAGAGACCTTCGTAGGGTGGGGGACAAGAGACCATAGGGGTGGGGGGACAAGAGACCTCGTAGGGGTGGGGAGACAAGAGACCATAGGGGTGGGGGACAAGAGACCTTCGTAGGGGTGGGGGACAAGAGACCTTCGTAGGGGTGGGGGACAAGACCTTCGTAGAGAAAGACCTTCGTGGGGGACAAGTGGGGGGACAAGAGACCATAGGGGTGGGGGGACAAGACCATAGGGGTGGGGGACAAGAGACCTTCGTAGGGGTGGGGGACAAGAGACCTTCGTAGGGGTGGGGGACAAGAAGGGAGACCTTCGTAGGGTGGGGGACAAGACCATAGGGGTGGGGGACAAGAGACCATAGGGGTGTGGGGGACAAGAGACCATAGGGGTGGGGGGACAAGAGACCATCGTAGGGGTGGGGGACAAGAGACCTTCGTAGGGGTGGGGGGCAAAGACCATAGGGGTGGGGGACAAGAGACCTTCGTAGGGGGTGGGAGGACAAGAGACCTTCATAGGGTGGGGGGACAAGAGACCTTCGTAGGGGTGGGGGACAAGATACCATCGTAGGGGTGGGGGACAAGAGACCATCGTAGGGGTGGGGGACAAGAGACCATCGTAGGGGTGGGGGACAAGACCTTCGTAGGGTGGGGGACAAGAGACCACGGGGGTGGGGGACAAGAGACCATAGGGGTGGGGGGACAAGAGACCTTCGTAGGGGTGGGAGGACAAGAGACCATAGGGGTGGGGGACAAGACCATAGACAAGAGACCATAGGGGTGGGGGACAAGAGACCATCGTAGGGGTGGGGGACAAGAGACCATAGGGGTGGGGACAAGAGACCTTCGTAGGGGTGGGGGGACAAGAGACCTTCGTAGGGGTGGGAGGGACAAGAGACCATAGGGGTGGGGGACAAGAGACCTTCGTAGGGGTGGGGGACAAGAGACAAGAGACTTCGTAGGGGTGGGGGGGACAAGAGACCTTCGACAGGGTGGGGGGGGGACAAGAGACCATAGGGGTGGGGGACAAGAGACCTTCGTAGGGGTGGGGGACAAGAGACCATCGTAGGGCTGGCGGGGCAAGAGACCTTCGTAGGGGTGGGAGGGCAAGAGACCTTCGTAGGGGTGGGGGTAAGAGACCTTCGTAGGGGTGGGGGACAAGAGACCTTCGTAGGGGTGGGGGGACAAGAGACCTTAGGGGTGGGGGACAAGAGACCATAGGGGTGGTGGGGGGACAAGAGACCTTCGTAGGGGTGGGGGACAAGAGACCATCGTAGGGGTGGGGGGACAAGAGACCTTCGTAGGGGTGGGGGGACAAGAGACCTTCGTAGGGGTGGGGGTAAAGAGACCATAGGGGTGGGGGACAAGAGACCTTCGTAGGGGTGGGGGACAAGAGACCTTCGTAGGGGTGGGGGATACCATAGGGGTGGGGGGACAAGAGACCTTCGTAGGGGTGGGGGACAAGAGACCATAGGGGTGGGGGGACAAGAGACCTTCGTAGGGGTGGGGGACAAGAGACCTTCGTAGGGGTGGGGGACAAGAGACCATAGGGGTGGGGGGACAAGAGACCATCGTGGGGTGGGAGGGCAAGAGACCTTCGTAGGGGTGGGGGGACAAGAGACCATAGGGGTGGGGGGACAAGAGACCTTCGTAGGGGTGGGGGACAAGAGACCTTCGTAGGGGTGGGGGACAAGAGACCTTCGTGGGGGTGGGGGACAAGAGACCACGTAGGGGTGGGGGCAAGAGACCTTCGTAGGGGTGGGGGGACAAGAGACCATCGTAGGGGTGGGGGACAAGAGACCTTCGTAGGGTGGGGACAAAGACCATAGGGGTGGGGGACAAGAGACCATCGTAGGGGTGGGGGGACAAGAGACCTTCGTAGGGGTGGGGGACAAGAGACCTTCATAGGGGTGGGGGACAAGAGACCTTCGTAGGGTGGGGGGACAAGAGACCTTAGTAGGGGTGGGGGACAAGAGACCATAGGGGTGGGGGACAAGAGACCTTCGTAGGGGTGGGGGGACAAGAGACCTTCGTAGGGGTGGGAGGGCAAGAGACCGTGGGGTGGGGGACAAGAGACCTTCGTAGGGGTGGGAGGACAAGATACCATCGTAGGGGTGGGGGGACAAGAGACCTTCGTAGGGGTGGGGGACA
Source organism: Oncorhynchus nerka (assembly GCF_034236695.1). Lineage (NCBI taxonomy): Eukaryota > Metazoa > Chordata > Actinopteri > Salmoniformes > Salmonidae > Oncorhynchus > Oncorhynchus nerka. The sequence goes on along the minus strand of NC_088419.1, from coordinate 85,829,203 downwards.
AGAGACCATAGGGGGTGGGGGGCAAGAGACCTTCGTAGGGGTGGGGGACAAGAGACCTTCGTAGGGGTGGGGGACAAGAGACCATAGGTGGTGGGGGACAAGAGACCTTCGTGAGGGGTGGGGGGACAAGAGACCTTCGTAGGGGTGGGGGGACAAGAGACCTTCGTAGGGGGTGGGGGGACAAGAGACCATCGTAGGGGTGGGGGGACAAGAGACCTTCGTAGGGTGGGGGGACAAGAGACCATCGTAGGGGTGGGGGACAAGAGACCTTCAGGGGGGGGGGGACAAGAGACCTTCGTAGGGGTGGGGGGGACAAGAGACCTTCGTAGGGGTGGGGGACAAGAGACCATAGGGGTGGGGGACAAGAGACCTTCGTAGGGGTGGGGGACAAGAGACCATAGGGGTGGGGGACAAGAGACCTTCGTAGGGGTGGGGGACAAGAGACCTTCGTAGGGGTGGGGGACAAGAGACCATAGGGGTGGGGGGACAAGAGACCATCGTAGGGGTGGGGGACAAGAGACCATCGTGAGGGGTGGGGGGGGAGACAAGAGACAAGAGACATAGGGGTGGGGGACAAGAGACCGTAGGGGTGGGGGACAAGAGACCATAGGGGTGGGGGACAAGAGACCATCGTAGGGGTGGGGGACAAGAGACCTTCGTAGGGGTGGGGGACAAGAGACCTTCGTAGGGGTGGGGGACAAGAGACCTCGTAGGGGTGGGGGACAAGAGACCTTCGTAGGGGTGGGGGACAAGAGACCATAGGGGTGGGGGACAAGAGACCTTCGTAGGGGTGGGGACAAGAGACCTTCGTAGGGGTGGGGGACAAGAGACCTTCGTAGGGGTGGGGGACAAGAGACCTTCGTAGGGGTGGGGGGACAAGAGACCTTCGTAGGGGTGGGGGGGCAAGAGAGACCTTCGTAGGGGTGGGGGGACAAGAGACCATGGGGGTGGGGGGACAAGAGACCTTCGTAGGGGTGGGGGGGAGACCATAGGGGTGGGGGGACAAGAGACCTTCATAGGGGTGGGGGACAAGAGACCTTCGTAGGGGTGGGGGACAAGAGACCTTCGTAGGGGTGGGGGGACAAGAGACCATAGTGGGGAGGGGTGGGGGGACAAGAGACCTTCGTACAAGGACCATAGGTGGGGGGACAAGAGACCTTCGTAGGGGTGGGGGACAAGAGACCTTCGTAGGGGTGGGGGGACAAGAGACCATCGTAGGGGTGGGGGACAAGAGACCATGTAGGGGTGGGGGACAAGAGACCATCGGCTAGGGGTGGGGGACAAGAGACCATAGGGGTGGGGGACAAGAGACCATAGGGGTGGGGGGACAAGAGACCATCGTAGGGGTGGGGGACAAGAGACCATAGGGGTGGGGGGACAAGAGACCTTCGTAGGGGTGGGGAGACAAGAGACCTTCGTAGGGGTGGGGGGGACAAGAGACCATAGGGTGGGGGACAAGAGACCTTCGTAGGGGTGGGGGGACAAGAGACCTTCGTAGGGGGTGGGGGACAAGAGACCATAGGGGTGGGGGGGACAAGAGACCTTCGTGGGGTGGGAGGACAAGATACCTTCGTAGGGGTGGGGGGACAAGAGACCATAGGGGTGGGGGACAAGAGACCATAGGGGTGGGGGACAAGAGACCATCGTAGGGGTGGGGGACAAGAGACCATAGGGGTGGGGGGACAAGAGACCTTCGTAGGGGTGGGGGACAAGAGACCTTCGTAGGGGTGGGGGACAAGAGACCTTCGTAGGGGTGGGGGACAAGAGACCTTCGTAGGGGTGGGGGACAAGAGACCATAGGGGTGGGGTGGGGGACAAGAGACCATAGGGGTGGGGGACAAGAGACCTTCGTAGGGGTGGGGGACAAGAGACCATCGTAGGGGTGGGGGACAAGAGACCATAGGGGTGGGGACAAGAGACCTTCGTGGGGTGGGGGACAAGAGACCTTCGTAGGGGTGGGGGGACAAGAGACCTTCGTAGGGGTGGGGGGACAAGAGACCATAGGGGTGGGGGGACAAGAGACCTTCGTAGGGGTGGGGGACAAGAGACCATAGGGGTGGGGGGACAAGAGACCTTCGTGGGGGTGGGGACAAGAGACCTTCAGTAGGGGTGGGGGACAAGAGACCTTCGTAGGGGTGGGGACAAGAGACCTTCGTAGGGGTGGGGACAAGAGACCTGGGGGGGGGACAAGAGACCATAGGGGTGGGGGACAAGAGACCTTCGTAGGGGTGGGGGGACAAGAGACCTTCGTAGGGGTGGGGGGACAAGAGACCATAGGGGTGGGGGGACAAGAGACCTTCGTAGGGGTGGGGGGACAAGAGACCATAGGGGTGGGGGGACAAGAGACCTCGTAGGGGTGGGGGGGGTAGACCATCGTAGGGGTGGGGGACAAGAGACCAAGGGGGTGGGGGACAAGAGACCATAGGGGTGGGGGGACAAGAGACCTTCGTGAGGGGGGGGGGACAAGAGACCTTCAGTAGGGGTGGGGGACAAGACCTTCAGGGTGGGCCGGGGACAAGAGACCATGGGGTGGGGGACAAGAGACCAGGGGTGTGGGGGACAAGAGACCTTCGTAGGGGTGGGGGACAAGAGACCATCAAGTGAGGGCTGGGGACAAGAGACCTTGGTAGGGGTGGGAGGGAGACCATAGGGGTGGGGGGACAAGAGACCTTCGTAGGGGTGGGGGGACAAGAGACCATAGGGGTGGGGGGACAAGAGACCTTCGTAGGGGTGGGAGGGTAAGATACCATAGGGGTGGGAGGGCAAGAGACCTTCGTAGGGGTGGGGGACAAGAGACCATAGGGGTGGGGGGACAAGAGACCTTCGTAGGGGTGGGGGACAAGAGACCTTCAGAGGGGTGGGGGACAAGAGACCTTCGTAGGGGTGGGGGGTACAGAGACCATCGTAGGGGTGGGAGGGCAAGAGACCGTAGGGTGGGGGGACAAGAGACCATGTAGGGGTGGGGGGACAAGAGACCATAGGGGTGGGGGGAGACCATCGGGGGGGACAAGAGACCTTCAATAGGGGTGGGGGACAAGAGACCTCGTAGGGGGGGAGACAAGAGACCTTCTGAGGGGTGGGGGGCAAGAGACCATAGGGGTGGGGGGGGACAAGAGACCTTCGTAGGGGTGGGGGACAAGAGACCATAGGGGTGGGGGGACAAGAGACCATAGGGGTGGGGGACAAGAGACCTTAGGGGTGGGGGGACAAGAGACCATAGGGGGGGGGACAAGACCTTCGTAGGGGTGGGGGACAAGAGACCATAGGGTGGGGGACAAAGACCATAGGGAGTGGGGGACAAGCCTGGCGGGGTGGGGGACAAGAGGTGGGGGGACAAGAGACCTTCGTAGGGGTGGGGGACAAGAGACCATAGGGGTGGGGGACAAGAGACCTTCGAGGGGGGGGGGGACAAAGAGACCTTCGTAGGGGTGGGGGACAAGAGACCTTCGTAGGGGTGGGGGGACAAGAGACCTTCGAGGGGTGGGGGGACAAGAGACCATAGGGGTGGGGGACAAGAGACCTTCGTAGGGGTGGGGGACAAGAGACCATCGTAGGGCTGGGGGGGCAAGAGACCTCAGTAGGGGGAGGGCAAGAGACCTTCGTAGGGGTGGGGACAAGAGACCTTCGTAGGGGTGGGGGGACAAGATACCATAGGTGTGGGGGACAAGAGACCTTCGGGGGTGGGGGACAAGAGACCTTCGTAGGGGTGGGGGGTAAGATACCATAGGGGTGGGGGGACAAGAGACCTTCAGTAGGGGTGGGGGACAAGAGACCATCGGGGTGGGGGACAAGAGACCTTCGTAGGGGTGGGGAGACAAGAGACCTTCGTAGGGGTGGCTGTAGGGGGGGCAAGAGACCATAAGAGACCCGTAGGGGTGGGGGACAAGAGACCATCGGGGGTGGGGGACAAGAGACCATAGGGGGTGGGGGGACAAGAGACCTTCGAGGGGTGGGGGACAAGAGACCTTCAGAGGGGTGGGGGACAAGAGACCTTCGTAGGGGTGGGGGACAAAGACAAGACAAGAGACCTTCGTAGGGGTGGGAGACAAGATACCTTCGTAGGGGTGGGGGACAAGAGACCCTTCGTAGGGGTGGGGGACAAGAGACCTTCGTAGGGGTGGGGGACAAGAGACCATCGTGGGGGGTGGGAGGGGGACAAGAGACCTTCGTAGGGGTGGGGGGGCAAGAGACCTTCGTGGGTGGGAGGACAAGAGACCCTTGGGGGGCAAGAGAATCGAGGGGTGGGAGGGACAGAGACCTTCGTCAGGGGGTGGGGGCAAGCGACCTTCGAGGGAGTGGGAGGACAAGAGACCTTCGTGGGGGGGTGGGGGACAACAGACCTTCGTAGGGGTGGGGGACAAGAGACCTTCGTAGGGGTGGGGGACAAGAGACCTTCAAGTAGGGGTGGGGGGACAAGAGACCATTCGTAGGGGTGGGGGCAAGAGACCTCGAGGGGTGGGGGACAAGAGACCATCGTAGGGGTGGGAGGGCAAGAGACCTTTCTCAGAGGGGGGTGGGGGACAAGAGACCTTCGTAGGGGTGTGGAGGGGACAAGAGACCGTCGGGGTGGGGGGACAAGAGACCTTCGAGGGGTGGGGGACAAGAGACCTTCGAGGGGGGGAGGACAAGAGACCTTCGTAGGGGTGGGGGACAAGAGACCTTCGTGGGGTGGGGGACAAGAGACCTTCGTAGGGGTGGGGGGAGACAAGAGACCTTCGTAGGGGTGGGAGGGCAAGAGACCTTCGTAGGGGTGGGAGGGTAAGAGACCTTCGTAGGGGTGGGAGGGTAAGAGACCTTCAGTAGGGGTGGGAGGGTAAGAGACCTTCGTAGGGGTGAGAGGGCAAGAGACCATCGTAGGGGTGGGGGGCAAGAGACCTTCGTAGGGGGTGGGAGGGCAAGAGGCCTTCGTGGGGGTGGGGGACAAGAGACCTTCGTAGGGGTGGGGGGTGCAGAGACCTTCGTAGGGGTGGGGGGGCGCAGAGACCAGAGGTGCTTGGGTCTGTAGGGTTTGAGCATACTGTAGGTAGTTTCCTTGCTGCTCCGTAGGAAAGCAGTATAGAGTAAGGGAGAACTTGGGAAGGTGGAACACCAAGGGGTAGAGGTCGACCGATTAACATGGACGATTAATTAGGGCCGATTTCAAGTTTTCATAACAATCAGTAATCAGCCTTTTTGGACGCCGATTAAGGCCAATTACATTGCAATCCAGGAGGAGAATGCGTGGCAGGCTGACCACCTGTTACGCGAGTGCAGCGTCAAAAGTATCTGTGGCTGCAAGGAGCAAGGTAAGTTGCTAGCTAGCATTAAACTTATCTAATAAAAAACAATCAATCTTCACATAATCACTAGTTAACTACACATGGTTGATGATATTGATATACCCTGCATATTTAGTTAAAAGAAATTCATGTTCGCAGCCAATATTAACTAGGGAAATTGTGTCACTTCTCTTGCGTTCAGTGCAATCAGAGTCAGGGTATATGCAACAGTTTGGGCCACCTGGCTCGTTGCGAACTGTGTGAAGATAATGTCTTCCTAACAAATACCAGAATTAATTTGCCAGAATTGTACATAATTATGACATAACTTTGAAGGTTGTGCAATGTAACAGCAATATTTAGACTTAGGGCTGCCACCCGTTAGATAAAATACAGAACGGTTCCGTATTTCACTGAAAGAATAAACGTTTTGTTTTCGAAATGATAGTTTCTGGATTTGTTTCTGGATATTAATGACCAAAGCCTCATATTTCTGTGTTCATTATATTATAATTAAGTCTATGATTTGATATTTGATAGAGCAGTCTGACTGAGCGGTGGTAGGCAGCAGCATGCTCATACGCATTCATTCAAACAGCACTTTACTGCGTTTGCTTGAGGCACTGGCAATACTAAAGTGCCTGTAAGAACATCCAATAGTCAAAGGTATATGAAATACAAATGGTATAGAGAGAAATAGTCGACATGTCATAATTCCTATAATAACTACAACCTAAAACTTCTTACCTGGGAATATTGAAGACTCGTGTTAAAAGGAACCACCAGCTTTCATATGTTCTCATGTTCTGGGCAAGGAACTTAAACGTTAGCTTTCTTACATGGCACATATTTGCACTTTTACTTTCTTCTCCAACACTTTGTTTTTGCATTATTTTAACCAAATTGAACATGTTTCATTATTTACTTGAGACTAAACAGATTTTATGTATTATATTAAGTTAAAATAAAAGTGTTCATTTTTCATTCAGTATTGTTGTAATTGTCATTATTACAAATATATATATATATATACACTGCTCAAACAAATATAGGGAACACTTAAACAACACAATGTAACTCCAAGTCAATCACACTTCTGTGAAATCAAACTGTCACTTAGGAAGCAACACTGATTGACAATAAATTTCACATGTTGTTGTGCAAATGGAATAGACAACAGGTGGAAATTATAGGCAATTTAGCAAGACACCCCCAATAAAGGAGTGGTTCTGCAGGTGGTGACCACAGACCACTTCTCAGTTCCTATGCTTCCTGGCTGATGTTTTGGTCACTTTTGAATGCTGGTGGTGCTTTCACTCTAGTCGTAGCATGAGACGGAGTCTACAACCCACACAAGTGGCTCAGGTAGTGCAGCTCATCCAGGATGGCACATCAATGCGAGCTGTGGCAAGAAGGTTTGCTGTGTCTGTCAGCGTAGTGTCCAGAGCATGGAGGCGCTATCAGGAGACACGCCATTACATCAGGAGACGTGGAGGAGGCCATAGGAGGGCAACAACCCAGCAGCAGGACCGCTACCTCCGCCTTTGTGCAAGGAGGAGCAGGAGGAGCACTGCCAGAGCCCTGCAAAATGACCTCCAGCAGGCCACAAATGTGCATGTGTCTGCTCAAACGGTCAGAAACAGACTCCATGAGGGTGGTATGAGGGCCCGGCGTCCACAGGTGGGGGTTGTGCTTACAGCCCAACACCGTGCAGGTATCATAATTTCTGAGAACTATGAGCCTCCTAGGTTTTGTATTGAAGTCAATGTACCCAGAGGAGGACAGAAGCTGTCATCAGGCTGCACTATTGTGCCTCCAGTATTTATGCTGCATTAGTTTATGTGTCGGGGGGCTAGGGTCAGTTTGTTATATCTGGAGTACTTCTCCTGTCCTATTCGGTGTCCTGTGTGAATCTAAGTGTGCGTTCTCTAATTCTCTCCTTCTGTCTTTCTTTCTCTCTCTCGGAGGACCTGAGCCCTAGGACCATGCCCCAGGACTACCTGACATGATGACTCCTTGCTGTCCCCAGTCCACCTGGCCATGCTGCTGTTCCAGTTTCAACTGACCTGAGCCCTAGGACCATGCCCCAGGACTACCTGACATGATGACTCCTTGCTGTCCCCAGTCCACCTGGCCATGCTGCTGCTCCAGTTTCAACTTCCACCTGACTGTGCTGCTGCTCCAGTTTCAACTGTTCTGCCTTGCTGGTCATTTATGAACATTTATAATCTCCACCCGGCACAGCCAGAAGAGGACTGGCCACCCCACATAGCCTGGTTCCTCTCTAGGTTTCTTCCTAGGTTTTGGCCTTTCTAGGGAGTTTTTCCTAGCCACCCTGCTTCTACACCTGCATTGCTTGCTGTTTGGGGTTTTAGGCTGGGTTTCTGTACAGCACTTTGAGATATCAGCTGATGTACGAAGGGCTATATAAATAAATTTGATTTGATTTGATTTGATAATGGGAGTCGTCGTCTGAAGAAGAGGAATTGGACCATAGCGCAGAGTGGTAAGTGTTCATGCCTTTTAATTGTAACTGAACACTATAACAAAATAACAAAGAGACATCAACGAAACCGAAACAGTCCTGTCAGGTGCAGAAAACACTAAACAGAAAATAACTGCCCACAAAACATAGGTGGGAAAAAGCTACCTAAGTATGGTTCCCAATCAGAGACAACGATAGACAGCTGTCCCTGATTGAGAACCATACCCGGCATAAACAAAGAAATACAAAAACACAGAAAAAAGAACATAGAATGCCCACCCAAATCACACCCTGACCAAACCAAAATAGAGACATAAAAAGCTCTAAGGTCAGGGTGTGACAACTATGGTGCTACCATACAGAGTGCTGCTGAGGCTACTATAGACCTTCGTAAGCAAAACAGTGCGTTCTAATCAATTATTTTGTGACGTGAATATACTTAGTGTAGTTTTATCTAAAAAGGTTACCTTTTTAAAGTTTGACTATTTACATGTTTTATGAAATTCATTGAGGATGGTCCTCCCCCTCTTCCTCTGATGAGCCTCGACTACTCCTGAATCCCTATGATCAATAAAACAAATGATTGACTTTTAACAGAGCTGAGATTGATTTGAAGTGCCTGTCAAGTTGTTTCAGATCTACCCAGGTGCCTAGGGAGGAGGGGTAAGGGTTTCTTCTGGGCAGGGTCTCACTATACTGCCCCAAAAGGCACAGGTAGCCTAGTGGTTAGAGGCAGGTAGCCTAGTGGTTAGAGCGTTGGACTAGTTACCGAAAAGTTGCCAGATCAAATCCACGAGCTGACAAGGTAAAAATCTGTAATTCTGCCCATGAACAAGGCAGTTAAACCCACTGTTCCTAGGCTTCCATGAAAATAAGAATTTGTTCTTAACTGACTTGCCTCGTAAAATAAATAAAATGGCCCAGATATATCCCTTATTGGGACAGTGTTTATCACTTTACTGGTGGTCTGGGTTCAATACCTGCTAGAGGAGTCCCTATCTGATAGTCCCCCTACTTTCTAGTGTATGTTAATGCCACTATTTGTTAACAGTTACAACACACCTATCTGATCTAATTAAAATGTGTTTCTCATTGGAAATTGATACAACTCTAGATAGCTGAGCATTTCAGAGAACTCTCTACCATCTTTTTGCAATCCACTCCACCAATAACATGTAGAAAACATCAGCTCTTGTCAATCTATTTCAATCTTTAACATTCCTAATTAAAAGAAAGATGGCAGCTGTGTTGTTACCCCGCTTAACATTTTCCTTGTGGAAATGCTCCCAGTATTTTGAGTTAATCGAGGAGAAAGAGAACAACGTTTTAGTGAAACGTAAACTCCGCAGAGGCAGCTTTGATCTCTCAGTCCAGAAACACCATATCAAACCTGAAAAAGCATCTTGAGGTCAAAGGCACAAGGCAGGTAGCCAAAGTACCAGAAATGCTTGAAAGAGGAGAAATCGATACAAATTATGATAATAAACAAAGATACATAAATAATATATCCAAGTATTCCAACATGATGTCCATATAAATGTTTGAAATGTCTGATAAATGCAATTCAAAACAACAACAACATATATTGCTAAGAACGTCTAGCGCGTCTCGAATGCAGTCCACCAGCAAAGTGACAAACACCCTATCTACTGTCCCTATAAGGGATATCTCTGGGGCATGTGCCTTTTGGGCCAGTACACGGTAGTTAGGCCCTGTCCAGGGTGTGTGCCTTTTGGGCCAGTACACGGTAGTTAGGCCCTGTCCAGGGTGTGTGCCTTTTGGGCCAGTATACGGTAGTTAGGCCCTGTTCAGGGTGTGTGCCTTTTGGGCCAGTATACGGTAGTTAGGCCCTGTCCAGGGTGTGTGCCTTTTGGGCCAGTATACGGTAGTTAGGCCCTGTCCAGGGTGTGTGCCTTTTGGGCCAGTATACGGTAGTTAGGCCCTGTCCAGGGTGTGTGCCTTTTGGGCCAGTATACGGTAGTTAGGCCCTGTTCAGGGTGTGTGCCTTTTGGGCCAGTATACGGTAGTTAGGCCCTGTCCAGGGTGTGTGCCTTTTGGGCCAGTATACGGTAGTTAGGCCCTGTTCAGGGTGTGTGCCTTTTGGGCCAGTACACTGTAGTTAGGTCCTGTCCAGGGTGTGTGCCTTTTGGGCCAGTATGGTGCAGTTATGACCTGTCCAGGGCATGTACCTTTTGGGCCAGTATAGTGTAGTTATGACCTGTCCAGGGCATGTACCTTTTGGGCCAGTATAGTGTAGTTAGGCCCTGTCCAGGGTGTGTGCCTTTTGGGCCAGTATAGTGCAGTTAATCCCTGTCCAGGGCATATACCTTTTGGACCAGTATAGTGTAGTTATGACCTGTCCAGGACAAACCCTATTCCTCCACCTTAGACACTTGTGTAGTTCTGAAACAACTTGATAGGTGTAAGCGATAGGGTGAATTAACTTTGAAGTAAATCTCAGCTCTGTTAAAAGTACAGCAAGAAAATAACTATTTTTGTTGATCATAGTGATTCAGGAGTATCATTAAAACAGGTTAATATGCCCCACCAACATTAGACAACTAGACAGAAAGCTATTAAATTGCTGAAATAAGTAAATCAAATCAATGATACGAATAGTCAGATTATCTGATACCTGACATGGACATGGTAGAGTATCAGGTAGATAGGAATAATGTGAACCAAGAGGTTGTGAGTTCAAATCCCAGGTGACGACGTAATAAAATACAGTATATATGAACATGCACAATGTAATTATGTCAAATATGTCAGTGGAAAACACTATGTTAAGGATCCCTGTGTGTGAGTATCCCTGATCTTGCCGAAGGAGCTGTCAGTGATTCACCAATCAGGGCCTTGATTGGCTTGGCAACAAGGTTCTCATTTAATGTGTCTAGGACATTTATATCTTGTGTTCTGAGAACATAGCAACCATGTTCTGTGTATATTTGGAGGGACGTTGATGGAATATTCTCCTAACCCACAGAAAACTGGACACAAACGTTCTTACAACATTCCCATGAAATATGTCAAGAACATGAATAGAATACGGTAACTATGTTCTGGGTGAGTTCTGTTTGACATGAAGGGAATGGTCTCTTGGGAAAAAAACTTACACATCACTGGAACCTTCCTATGAAAACATTAGGTAATGACCTAATGAGACTCTTAAGGGAACGTTATTTAAAGTTGTGGGAACAATTGTTAGCTGGGAAGAGAAAGCGATAGAAGGAGAGAGAGAGAGATTGTGAGTGTCAGTTTTTGGCCTCTCTGCTCAGCCATCCAGGTTCCTCTAGAGAGCCACGCTGAGGAGGAGCCGAGTGTATGACAGACTGACAGGCCTGGCTCACCAACACTCATGAAGCACACAGAGGACCCCTTTGCCACTAAAGCTCACTTAAGACCTCTGTGCAGGGGAGATGAAGCCTACAGTGGGAAGAATGGATCTCACTTTTCATCTACTGCTTACCTGCCTCTAAGGATGTGCAATGCTTTTGTGTAACACAGGCATGATTGTGTGCGTGCATGTGTGCTTGCGTTGTGAGTCTGCTAGCCACAGTGTGTGGTTGATGAGGTGGATGGGGAATGGTTTACTGAACCATTAAATAAAGGAGAAAACACGAGTCGTTAAGGCAGCTCCAGTAAGGCTGCTGATCAATAGTATCTCTGGTCCTTTACACCAGTGGCGTCATTAGGCCTGGGCATCCGGAGCATTATATACCTTTTGATGGTCCAATAAAAATAAGAAATAAATATACATATATAACCATTTTTTCAATCTGATATTGAGTCCATAATCACCCATCACCTGCATTATGCAGTATCCGTTTTTTTTTTTTAAGTACAAAATGTACAAAACAATACAATATACTGCGCAGGCACTGCAGAAGGGGACATTCTAAAAGGATCCTTGGGATGTTTCAACTCTGATTGAAGTTGAAAAATTAAACAGTAAGGGCTAAGGTTAGGTAAGGGTTATGGTCAGTGTTGTGATTAGTTACTTGAGAAGGTAATATATTACTTTGTGATATTAGGACAAGTGTTTATTTCCAGCGAGTGTATTTGATGTGTTTCATTTCTGTAGCTAGCTTGGCTGGCTAGTTGGCTGGCATATCTTCTGACAGTGACACAGTGCCCCCTGTGGACTGAAGATGAACTTTACTACAACTAGATATTTAACCCTGTTTAAAATGGGCAATGAGGTGGTAGAACTAACAAAATGAATTCAATCATAGAGGTCTTTTTACCTATTATATTCTACAGGTAAACATGCTTGGCAAATGTCAGTTAGTTCCATATAGGCCTTGTAACTATTTGTTAAAAATATTTTTTTTAACGACCCATTATGAAATTGGTGAAATTATTCAATTGGGCTTTTATTTTGTATTGCTCTTTTTATTCACTTAGCTGCTTACTTTTATATTGCTGTTGTTTTGTTGAGTGGTGAACCTGCAAGTAAGCATTGTATTCCACAGTGTGCTCCATGTAATGTATATCATGTGTATATGACAGATAAACAAACTTCAACTTGAACTTAGTAGGGGAAAGGGGAGACAGCCAGACAGAGAGGGGGAAAGATGGCCAGCTTTGGAAAGGAGAGACAGCCAGACAGAGAGGGGGAAAGATGGACAGCTTTGGAAAGGGGAGACAGCCAGACAGAGAGGGGGAAAGATGGACAGCTTTGGAAAGGTAATATATTACTTTGTGATATTAGGACAAGTGTTTATTTCCAGCGAGAACCTCTCCTATTCTCGCTATACACCAAGTCACTTGGCTCTGTCATAACCTCACATGGTCTCTCCTATCATTGCTATGCAGACGACACACAATTAATCTTCTCCTTTCCCCCTTCTGATGACCAGGTGGTGAATCGCATCTCTGCATGTCTGGCAGACATATCCGTGTGGATGACGGATCACCACCTCAAGCTGAACCTCGGCAAGACGGAGCTGCTCTTCCTCCCGGGGAAGGACTGCCCGTTCCATGATCTCGCCATCACGGTTGACAACTCCATTGTGTCCTCCTCCCAGAGCGCTAAGAACCTTGGCGTGATCCTGGACAACACCCTGTCGTTCTCAACTAACATCAAGGCGGTGGCCCGTTCCTGTAGGTTCATGCTCTACAACATCCGCAGAGTACGACCCTGCCTCACACAGGAAGCGGCGCAGGTCCTAATCCAGGCACTTGTCATCTCCCGTCTGGATTAAGGCTGTTGGCTGGGCTCCCTGCCTGTGCCATTAAACCCCTACAACTCATCCAGAACGCCGGACAGCCCGTTGGTGTTCAACCTTCCCAAGTTCTCTCACGTCACCCCGCTCCTCCGCTCCCTCCACTGGCTTCCAGTTGAAGCTCGCATCCGCTACAAGACCATGGTGCTTGCCTACGGAGCTGTGAGGGGAACGGCACCTCAGTACCTCCAGGCTCTGATCAGGCCCTACACCCAAACAAGGGCACTGCGTTCATCCACCTCTGGCCTGCTCGCCTCCCTACCACTGAGGAAGTACAGTTCCGCTCAGCCCAGTCAAAACTGTTCGCTGCTCTGGCCCCCAATGGTGGAACAAACTCCCTCACGACGCCAGGACAGCGGAGTCAATCACCACCTTCCGGAGACACCTGAAACCCCACCTCTTTAAGGAATACCTAGGATAGGATAAAGTAATCCCTCTCACCCCCTCCCCTGAAAAGATTTAGATGCACTACTGTTCCACTGGAGGTCATAAGGTGAATGCACCAATTTGTAAGTCGCTCTGGATAAGAGCGTCTGCTAAATGACTTAAATGTAAATGTAAATGAAAGGGGAGACAGCCAGACAGAGAGGGGGAAAGATGGACAGCTTTGGAAAGGGGAGACAGCCAGACAGAGAGGGGGAAAGATGGACAGCTTTGGAAAGGGGAGACAGCCAGACAGAGAGGGGGAAAGATGGACAGCTTTGGAAAGGGGAGACAGCCAGACAGAGAGGGGGAAAGATGGACAGCTTTGGAAAGGGGAGACAGCCAGACAGAGAGGGGGAAAGATGGCCAGCTTTGGAAAGGGGAGACAGCCAGACAGAGAGGGGGAAAGATGGCCAGCTTTGGAAAGGGGAGACAGACAGACAGAGAGGGGGAAAGATGGCCAGCTTTGGAAAGGGGAGACAGCCAGACAGAGAGGGGGAAAGATGGCCAGCTTTGGAAAGGGGAGACAGCCAGACAGAAAGGGGGAAAGATGGACAGCTTTGGAAAGGGGAGACAGCCAGATAGAGAAGGGGAAAGATGGACAGCTTTGGAAAGGGGAGACAGCCAGACAGAGAGGGGGAAAGATGGACAGCTTTGGAAAGGGGAGACAGCCAGACAGAGAGGGGGAAAGATGGACAGCTTTGGAAAGGGGAGACAGCCAGACAGAGAGGGGGAAAGATGGACAGCTTTGGAAAGGGGAGACAGCCAGACAGAGAGGGGGAAAGATGGACAGCTTTGTGGTTAGATTGAATGGTGAACAAAACATAAAAAATACATAGGCCCTTAAGCTATGTGTTCTCAAATGTTATGTCATCTAAACACCGCACATTAGCTGTTAGAAGTGACTAAATTACATTAATTACATAGACCCTTAAGCTATGTGTTCTCAAATGTTATTTCATCAAGTTAAGCTACCACAGTATCCCCTTGACCGTTTTGGATTGCAAAACTAGAGAGACCGGACAAGACACAGAGACAGTAACAGAAGGGTAGGATATGATGGATAGAGACACCAGACAAGACACAGAGACAGTAACAGAAGAGTAGGATATGATGGAGAGACACCAGACAAGACACAGAGACAGTAACAGAGGAGTAGGATATGATGGAGAGACAAGACACAGAGACAGTAACAGAAGAGTAGGATATGATGGAGACACCAGACAAGACACAGAGATAGTAACAGAAGAGTAGAATATGATGGAGACACCAGACAAGACACAGAGACAGTAACAGAAGAGTAGGATATGATGGAGACACCAGACAAGACACAGAGACAGTAACAGAAGAGTAGGATATGATGGAGAGAGACACCAGACAAGACACAGAGATAGTAACAGAAGAGTAGGATATGATGGAGAGAGACACCAGACAAGACACAGAGACAGTAACAGAAGAGTAGGATATGATGGAGAGAGACACCAGACAAGACATAGACACAGTAACAGAAGAGTAGGATATGATGGAGAGAGACACCAGACAAGACACAGACACAGTAACAGAAGAGTAGGATATGATGGAGAGAGAAACCAGACACAGAGACAGTAACAGAAGAGTAGGATATGATGGAGACACCAGACAAGACACAGAGACAGTAATAGAAGAGTAGGATATGATGGAGAGAGACACCAGACAAGACACAGACACAGTAACAGAAGAGTAGGATATGATGGAGAGAGAAACCAGACACAGAGACAGTAACAGAAGAGTAGGATATGATGGAGACACCAGACAAGACACAGACACAGTAACAGAAGAGTACAGAGACAGTAATAGAAGAGTAGGATATGATGGAGAGAGACACCAGACAAGACACAGACACAGTAACAGAGGAGTAGGATATGATGGAGAGACAAGACACAGAGACAGTAACAGAAGAGTAGGATATGATGGAGACACCAGACAAGACACAGAGACAGTAACAGAAGAGTAGGATATGATGGAGACACCAGACAAGACATAGAGACAGTGACAGAAGAGTAGGATATGATGGAGACACCAGACAAGACACAGAGACAGTAACAGAAGAGTAGGATATGATGGAGAGACACCAGACAAGACACAGACACAGTAACAGAATAGTAGAATATGATGGAGAGACACCAGACAAGACACAGACACAGTAACAGAAGAGTAGGATATGATGGAGACACCAGACAAGACACAGAGATAGTAACAGAAGAGTAGGATATGATGGAGACACCAGACAAGACACAGAGACAGTAACAGAAGAGTAGGATATGATGGAGACACCAGACAAGACACAGAGACAGTAACAGAAGAGTAGGATATGATGGAGAGAGACACCAGACAAGACACAGAGATAGTAACAGAAGAGTAGGATATGATGGAGAGAGACACCAGACAAGACACAGAGACAGTAACAGAAGAGTAGGATATGATGGAGAGAGACGCCAGACAAGACATAGACACAGTAACAGAAGAGTAGGATATGATGGAGAGAGACACCAGACAAGACACAGAGACAGTAACAGAAGAGTAGGACATGATGGAGACACCAGACAAGACACAGAGATAGTAACAGAAGAGTAGGATATGATGGAGAGAGACACCAGACAAGACACAGAGACAGTAATAGAAGAGTAGGATATGATGGAGAGAGACACCAGACAAGACACAGACACAGTAACAGAGGAGTAGGATATGATGGAGAGACAAGACACAGAGACAGTAACAGAAGAGTAGGATATGATGGAGACACCAGACAAGACATAGAGACAGTGACAGAAGAGTAGGATATGATGGAGACACCAGACAAGACACAGACACAGTAACAGAGGAGTAGGATATGATGGAGACACCAGACAAGACACAGAGACAGTAACAGAAGAGTAGGATATGATGGAGACACCAGACAAGACATAGAGACAGTAACAGAAGAGTAGGATATGATGGAGAGAGACACCAGACAAGACACAGAGACAGTAACAGAAGAGTAGGATATGATGGAGAGAGACACCAGACAAGACACAGACACAGTAACAGAAGAGTAGGATATGATGGAGAGACACCAGACAAGACACAGACACAGTAACAGAAGAGTAGAATATGATGGAGAGACACCAGACAAGACACAGACACAGTAACAGAAGAGTAGAATATGATGGAGAGACACCAGACAAGACACAGACACAGTAACAGAAGAGTAGAATATGATGGAGAGACACCAGACAAGACACAGACACAGTAACAGAAGAGTAGGATATGATGGAGACACCAGACAAGACACAGACACAGTAACAGAAGAGTAGAATATGATGGAGAGACACCAGACAAGACACAGACACAGTAACAGAAGAGTAGGATATGATGGAGACACCAGACAAGACACAGAGACAGTAACAGAAGAGTAGGATATGATGGAGACACCAGACAAGACATAGAGACAGTAACAGAAGAGTAGGATATGATGGAGAGAGACACCAGACAAGACACAGACACAGTAACAGAAGAGTAGGATATGATGGAGACACCAGACAAGACACAGAGACAGTAACAGAAGAGTAGGATATGATGGAGACACCAGACAAGACACAGAGACAGTAACAGAAGGGTAGGTGATGGAGAGAGACACCAGACAAGACACAGACACAGTAACAGAAGAGTAGGATATGATGGAGAGAGACACCAGACAAGACACAGAGACAGTAACAGAAGGGCAGGTGATGGAGAGAGACACCAGACAAGACACAGACACAGTAACAGAATAGGATATGATGAAGAGAGACACCAGAAGAACATAACAGGCCAGAACATAACAGAAGAGGATAGAGAAAGGAAACAGTAACAAACAAGAACCTGAGACAGCAACAGACAAGACACAGGCAGCAACAGACAAGACACAGGCAGCAACAGACATGACACAGGCAGCAACAGACATGACACAGACAGCAACAGACAAGACACAGGCAGCAACAGACAAGACACAGGCAGCAACAGACAAGACACAGGCAGCAACAGACATGACACAGACAAGACACAGACAGCAACAGACAGCAACAGACAAGACACAGACAGCATCAGACAAGACACAGACAAGACAAGACACAGACAGCAGCAGACAAGACACAGACAGCAACAGACAAGACACAGACAGCAACAGACAAGACAGGGCCGGCAGCAGACAATACACAGAGAAAGTGACTGGTAGACTGGTAGACAGACTGGTTCACTTCAAGCTGCTTTATAGATTCTAATTCGTTTTATTTATTTGCACAAATTATAAACAGGTGAAATACACACAGTGAAAAAGTAAAACATAGCTTACAAAGAATTTGCACGTGAGGTGAAAAAAACCTGTGAAATTACTGTGTACTATTTACTTTTACACTTTTTACAACCAGGACAGGATGGGAGAGGCGGAAAGTATTCAATTGTCATACTTGAGTAAAAGTAAAGATACCCTAATCGAAAATGATTCAAGTAAAAGTGAAAGTCACCCAGTAAAATACTACTTGAGTAAATGTCTAAAAGTATTTGGTTTTAAATATACTTAAGTATCAAAAGTAGAAATATAAACCATTTCAAATTCCTTTTTTGCAAAGCAGACGGCACAATTTAATTTTTATTTTTTATTGATGGATAGCCAGAGGCACATTCCAACACTCAGACATAATTTACAAAGAAAGCATTTGTGTTTATTGAGTCCGCCAGATCAGAGGCAGTAGGGATGACCAGGGATGTTCTCTTGATAAGTGTGTGAATTGGACCATTTTCCTATCAAATGTAACGAGTACTTTTGGGTGTCAGGGAAAATGTATGGAGTAAAAAAATACATTATTTTCTTTATGAATGTAGTAAAGTAAAAGTTTGCAAAAATATAAACAGTAAAGTACAGATTCCCACCCAAAATAGTACTTTAAAGTATTTTTACATAAGTACTTTACACCACTGTAAGAGACAGCAAAAGAAGAGGGCAGATGAGAGACAACAACGGACGACACAGAGAACGTGATGGAGAGAGGCAGAGGAGGGGTGAGCACACAGCAGACTTTCACTTAAAGTTGCTCTATGGATTCTAATTACTACACGGTGTGTGTGTGTGAGAGAGAGGGTAAGGGTGTTTGGGTACTGTGGGATTCTTTAAAACTTCTTGACGCTACCCATCCCTTAAGCGGGATAATTGTCATCAGCAACCGCTGAAAAGCATAGCGCCACAGTCAAATAATATTACAAAAATATTCATATTCATGAAATCACAAGTGCAATATAGCAATACAAAGTTTAGCCTTTTGTTAATCCACCTGTCGTCTCAGATTTTGAAATTATGCTTTACAGCGAAAGCAATCCAAGTGCTTGTGTGAATTTATCAATCGCATGACAAAAGATTAAGTACACTTAGCATCAGGTAGCTTGGTCACGAAAATCAGAAAAGCAATCAAATTAATCGTTTACCTTTGATGATCTTCGGATGTTTTCACTCATGAGACTCCCAGTTACACAAAAAATGTTCCCTTTGTTCCATAAATATTATTTTTATCTCCAAAATACCTCCGTTTGTTTGGCGCATTATGTTTAGAAATCCACAGGAAAGAGCGGTCACAACAACGCAGACAAATTACAAATAATATCCGTAATGTCCACAGAAATATGTCAAACGTTTTTTATAATCAATCCTCAGATTGTTTTTAAAATATAATCGATAATTTATCAACCGCAAATGTCTTTATCGGTAGGAGAGGGAAAAACAATAGCTGTCCAAATTCTGTTGCGCGAGCAAAGCTCATGTGACGCGATGTTATCTTTCTGGCTCATTTTTCAAAATAAAGGCCTGAAACTATGTCTGAAGACTGTTGACACCTTCAGGAAGCGATGGGAAAAGGAATCTGGTTGATATCCCTTTAAATGGAGCAATGGGAGGCTATGGAACATGGAGTTTTCAAAATAGAAGCCACTTCCTGGTTTGATTTTTCTCAGGATTTCGCCTGCAATATCAATTCTGTTATACTCACAGACAATATTTTGACAGTTTTGGAAACTTTAGAGAGTTTCCTATCC
The DNA here is from genome assembly GCF_034236695.1 of Oncorhynchus nerka. Taxonomy (NCBI): domain Eukaryota; kingdom Metazoa; phylum Chordata; class Actinopteri; order Salmoniformes; family Salmonidae; genus Oncorhynchus; species Oncorhynchus nerka. Next base: position 85,809,731 of record NC_088419.1, on the reverse strand, counting down.
TAATCTGTCAATTATATGCATATTCTAGCATCTGGTCCTGGGAAATAGGCCATTTACTTTGGGAATGTTATTTTTCCAAACATAGAAATAGTGCCCCCTAGCTTCAAGAGGTTTTAATCAGTTTGGCTCATTGGACAGGTCACAGTTTATGTTTGAAGTTGGTATGAAGGTTTTTGGCAATACATTGTAGATGTTTGTGTTAGAGAGTAGAGAGACCCACAGTAGCAACTATAATTGAGTACTGGCAGTGTCTACTATGGCAGGTGGGAAGGTGCAAGTTACCTGAAAAAGATCTGATCTTTCAATGTTCATCTCTTTGGGCTAAGCCTCCAATGTCTTCAAATCCTAGCAACGCTCCTGTGTTACACACTGTTACCTCTCTACTGTGGTAGTCTATGTCTGCTGTGCCGTTTGGCGAAAATGGATGCTGTGGTTCTACTTGCTAGACATTGGTAGTGGTGTTGAATCCTTATGGCTCGTTATTGTTGCTGCCACAAACTCACTGCTTCTTCCACACATTCTGCTATCACACGTGCATAGTGGGATACACACTTGCACAAGCACGTACACACACAACACATTCACCCTGCTCTTATTGAATGAGTTCGTAAAAATGGAGTTTCCATTGATCCGTAACGTAATGATTTGATGATTAAGAGGACCACAGGGGGATTTGTCCATCACCTACTGGGTTTAACAATCAATTGTATTTATAATTGGAAGAGGATTTATGATAATTATTTGGTTCAATTGGGAAGGTACCATGACCGAGACTTGACACTGAATTGGTTTTTCTACCAGTCCCACACCTTAGGGTTTCTTTACACTAAACTAGTTTCAAGACACATATGTAGCGTTAAGAGACTAGATATAAATCTAGATATAAATCTAAAATCTAGATCTAAATCTCTTTCCCAAGCTACCTCCGTAGGTAGTGTGGGACACGTCCTTCTGAGTGGTACAGTATAAAGGCAATGGCTTTCTAATACCACATATTCCTGCAATAATTACCTTTATTACCTTAATAGCTGTAGAAAGCATTTGTTCTGTTAGCCAAATTGAGCACATTTCCATTAGTCAAATGAGCAACACTATGCACAATGGTTCAGGTGAGAAGCTCCTGTATAGTTTGGTTTAGATGAGAAGCTCCTGTATAGTTTGGTTTAGATGAGAAGCTCCTGTATAGTTTGGTTTAGATGAAAAGCTCCTGTATAGTTTGGTTTAGATGAGAAGCTCCTGTATAGTTTGGGTTAGGTGAGAAGCTCCTGTATAGTTTGGTTCAGGTGAGAAGCTCACTGCTCCAATTACGTTGGTATCCAGTTTATAATAGCAATAAGGCACCTTGAGGGTTTGTGGTATATGGCTAATATACCATGGCCGAGGGCTGTATCCAGGCACTCCGCGTTTCTTTGTACATAAGAACAGCCCTTAGCAATGGTAAATCAAATCAAATCATTTTTATTGGTAACATACACATGGTTAGCAGATGACTGAATACAAACAGTGTAGCTATTCCCTCCTCCCGCTAAACGACTTCCGTCATCATGAAGTGCTTTGAGAGACTAGTCAAGGACCATATCACCTCCACCCTACCTGACACCCTAGACCCACTCCAATTTGCTTACCGCCCCAATAGGTCCACAGACGACGCAATCCCACTGCACACTGCCCTAACCCATCTGGACAAGAGGAATACCTATGTAAGAATGTTCATCGACTACAGCTCAGCATGTAACACCATAGTACCCTCCAAACTCGTCATTAAGCTCGAGACCCTGGGTCTTAACCCCGCCCTGTGCAACTGGGTCCTGGACTTCCTGACGGGCTAACCCCAGGTGGTGAGGGTAGGTAACAACATCTCCACCCCGCTGATCTTCAACACTGGGGCCCCACAAGGGTGCGTTCTCAGCCCTCTCCTGTACTCCCTGTTCACCCATGACTGCGTGGCCATGCACGCCTCCAACTCAATCATCAAGTTTGCAGACGACACTACAGTGGTAGGCTTGATTACCAACAACGACGAGACAGCCTACAGGGAGGAGGTGGGGGCCCTCGGAGTGTGGTGTCAGGAAAATAACCTCACACTCAATGTCAACAAAACAAAGGAGATGATCATGGACTTCAGGAAACAGCAGAGGGAGCAGCCCCCTATCCACATCGATGGGACAGTAGTGGAGAAGGTGGAAAGTTTTAAGTTCCTCGCCGTACACATCATGGACAAACTGAAATGGTCCACCCACACAGACAGCGTGGTGAAGAAGGCGCAGCAGCACCTCAGGAGGCTGAAGAAATTTGGCTTGTCACCAAAAACACTCACAAACTTTTACAGATGCACAATCGAGAGCATCCTGTCAGGCTGTATCACCGTCTGGTATGGCAGCTGCTCCGCCCATAACCGGAAGGCTCTCCAGAGGGTAGTGAGGTCTGCACAACGCATCACCGGGTGCAAACTACCTGCCCTCCAGGACACCTACAGCACCCGATGTCACAGGAAGGCCAAAAAGATCATCAAGGACAACAACCACCCGAGCCACTGCTTGTTCACCCCGCTATCATCCAGAAGGCGAGGTCAGTACAGGTGTATCAAAGCTGGGACCGAGAGCCTGAAAAACAGCTTCTATCTCAAGGCCATCAGACTGCTAAACAGCCATCACTAACATTGAGTGGCTGCTGCCAACATACTGACTCAACTCCAGCCACTTTAATAATGTAAAAATTGATGTAATCAATTCATCACTAGCCACTTTATATAATGTTTACATACCCTACATTACTCATCTCATATGTATATACTGTACGCTATGTCATACCCGTGGTATACCATGGCTTTCAGCCAATCAGCATTCAGGGTTCGAACCATCCAGTCTATAAAACAAAAAAGTTAAGGATAGTTACTATACTGCATCTTGCCATCTTGATGTAATTAAATGTATCACTAGCCACTTTAAACAATGCCACTTTATATAATGTTTACATACCCTACATTACTCATCTCATATGTATATACTGTACTCTACACCATCTACTTCATCTTGCCTATGCCGTTCGGCCATCGCTCATCCGGCCATCGCTCATCGGCCATCGCTCGTCGCTCATTTATATGTACATATTCCTATTCATTCCTTTACACTTGTGTGTATAAGTTAGTTGTTGTGAAATTGTTAGGTTAGATTACTTGTTAGATATTACTGCATGGTTGGAAATAGAAGCACAAGCATTTCGCTACACTCGCATTAACATCTGCTAACCATGTGCATGTGACAAAACATATTTATTTGATTTGATTTATTGAGAGTGTAGTGAAATGCTTGTAAACTTGGCCATATACATATTGGCCACATACAGTGCCTTCGGAAAGTATTTAGACAAAGTGGAAAATAGGTTTTTAGAAATTTTTGCAAAAGTATTAAAAACAAAGAATTAAACCTTAATTACATAAGTATTCAGACCTTTTGCTATGAGACTCACATTGAGCTCAGGTGCATCCTGTTTCCATTGATCATACTTGAGATGTTTCTACAACATGATTGGAGTACACCTGTGTAAATTCAATTGATTGGACATGATTTTTGAATTTGTAAGTCGCTCTGGATAAGAGCGTCTGCTAAATGACTTAAATGATTTAGAAATGCACACACCTGTCCCACAGTTGACAGTGCATGTCAGAGCTAAAACCAAGCCATTAGGTCGAAGGAATTGTCCGTTGAGATCCGAGACAGGACTGTGTCGAGGCACAGATGTGGTGAAGGAAACCAAAACATTTATGCAGCATTGAAGGTCCCCAAGAACACAGTGACCTCCATCATTCTTAAATGGAGGAAGTTTGGAATCACCAAGACTCTCCTAGAGCAGGCCACCCGGCCAAACTGAGCAATCGGGGAGAAGGGCCTTGGTCAAGAACCCGATGGTCATTCTGACAGAGCCCCAAAGTTCCTCTGTGGAGATAGGAGAACCTTCCAGGAGGACGGCCATTTCTGCAGCACTCCACCAATCAGGACTTTATAGTAGAGTGTCCAGACGGAGCCACTTCTCAGTAAAATACACATGACAGCCGCTTGGAGTTTGGCAAAAGGAACCAAGATTGTCTGGTCTGATGAAACCAAGATTGAACTCTTTGGCCTGAATGCCAAGTGTCACTTTTGGAGTAAACCTGGCACCACCTCTACGGTGAAGCATGGTGATTGCATCATCCTGTGGGGATTCTTTTTGGCGGCAGGGACTGGGAGACTAGTCAGGATCGAGGCAAAGACGATTGGTGCAAAGTACAGAGAGATCCTTGATGCACTCAGGACCTCAGACTAGGGCGAAGGTTCACCTTCCAACAGGTCAACGACCCTAAGCACACAGCCAAGCAATGCAGGAGTTGCTTCGGGACAAGTCTCTGAATGTTTTTGAGTGGCCCAGCCAGAACCCGGACTTGAACCCGATCGAACATCTCTGGAGAGACCTGAAAATAGCTGTGCAGCAACGCTCCCCATCTAACCTGATAGAGCTTGAGAGGATCTGCAGAGAAGAATGGGAGAAACTCCCCAAATACAGGTGTGCCAAGCTTGTAGCATGATACCCAAGAAGACTCGATGCTGTAATCGCTGCCGAAGATGCTTCAACAACGTACTGAGTAAAGGGTCTGAATACTTATGTAAATGTGATATTTCAGTTTTTTATTTGTATACATTTGCAAACATTTCTAGACCTCGTTTTTGCTTTGTCATTATGGGGTTTTGTGTGTAGATTAATGAGGGGAATTTATTTAAAAAAAATCAATTATAGAATAAGCCTATAACTTAACAAAATGTGGAAAAAGTCAAGGAGTCCGAATACTTTCCGAAGGCACTGTATCATACCCCCTCGGGCCTTATTGCTATTTACTTTACGATAATATACGCACACAAAGCAGGAATGTGGCTCTGGCTGCACTATAGTCAAGGCAAGCGTAAGGATAATGTGCTGTTGAAGAGAGATAGAGCTTACTACACATAGTGGTTCAATTCCCCTGAACAGGCATTACTACACATAGTGGTTCAATTCCCCTGAACAGGCATTACTACACATAGTGGTTCAATTCCCCTGAACAGGCATTACTACACATAGTGGTTCAATTCCCCTGAACAGGCATTACTACACATAGTGGTTCAATTCCCCTGAACAGGCATTACTACACATAGTGGTTCAATTCCCCTGAACAGGCATTACTACACATAGTGAACAGGCATTCAATAGTGGTTCCCCTGAACAGGCATTACTACACATAGTGGTTCAATTCCCCTGAACAGGCATTACTACACATAGTGGTTCAATTCCCCTGAACAGGCATTACTACACATAGTGGTTCAATTTCCCTGAACAGGCATTACTACACATAGTGGTTCAATTCCCCTGAACAGGCATTACTACACATAGTGGTTCAATTCCCCTGAACAGGCATTACTACACATAGTTCACCAATGTTTTTTTTAGTCCAAACTTCTTCTCTGGTGCTCGTGTTGCACTGAGGACGCTAAGATTTCATGTTAGATTTGTTATTTTGTTGATGTTGATATTCATGAGTCTACAGGTAGCGTCATCCAGGCAACTAATAATATAGTACACAACCTCCCAGCAACCCACAGGACTCAGAAAGAACTACTTGTCGACACTCAGAGTTCCTCTATCATTATCTCTGTGGCCTCAGTATGAACCCACATTCAACAGGAAACATGCTGCTCGCCTTATGTCAAATGTGTGAAGATGAAAATACTGGATTTGATACGCTCTCAGTCTGCTCACAGCCCCTGCCAATACCAAACACAGCAGCACTGGTGACCGGAGTTTGACTCCTGCGTTTGTCAAATTTTCGAAAAATAACTGATTTGAGAAAGAGAGAGAAATAAGTGACAGAGGACGGGGGAAAGGAAGGGAGACGAGAGGTTATCCAAGTCCCTGCTGCAATATCTAATGAGGTTACACACACACACACACACACACACACACACACACACACACACACACACACACACACACACACACATACATACATACATACATACATACATACATACACACACACACTCTGGTCTCTGAGGGGATAATTAAAAACTGTCAGATGATGGTTGCTATGACAGACAGATACTGAGCTCCAGACTGGTGTGTGTCTTTGATAAGAGATCCGTTTTGAGACGAATGGCCGACAACGAGACCGTAGCCCCCCCCCCCCTGCCCTGCCCAACCGACTTCACTAACCCAATTGAACGATTACGAGTTTCACACTTTCATGTAGGAGAGTAGTAGACTCACTGAACCAGACTTTCACCCCTTCCCAAAGTCACATCTGATATAACTGACAGTGGAGTTAAGGGCTCTGTGTTTGACTGGGTACACGGGAGGTTTGTCTGCCTGTCTCAGGTCTGTCAAGGGTGTGAAATAATGAGGGTTATTGAGAGGTCAATGTAAAACGTCTGAAATCAGCAAAAAACACAACTTTATTCCTGCAGATGGTTGATTCAAGCACATTCAAAGACATTACCCACTAGGCTACTCCACTAAATCGAGTTGCAACTTTATAATTAGGGTATGGTAAAGAAAAAAACTATTCAAACGATACAAAGCGCAGTAGAACTTATGATTGATGTACAAAAACATTACCTCTCTCAAAGTCCCTCAATCAGTGAATAATACTATGTTACCTGGTCCTTCGAGACATGTGAACCAGTGACCTCTTGGAGTCCACAGTTCGCTATGTGGCACTCTTTTGCAAAGGACATATTCAATTCTCCACTGTTCCCTTTGCAATAGTATGTCTAGCGTGCGTACACAAGGTTCCTAAAGGGTTAATGGTTTGGCAGTATCCAACACCCTAAACCACAGCTTTATGACCTTGCTGCAGGGTACTGTATTGCTTTTCTGTTACCACAAACTAATTATTCAGTAGCAATTACAGACACAATAACTGTGTGTTTAAATGAAAACATGTGGCCCAATATAGAGTAGAAAGTTCACAGAAAATTCAATTGAACTGCCCTTATACAATCAAGGTTGGACAAAAAGAAAGTCTTTATGGTTTGCACACACAGTACCAGGAGGCTGCTGAGGGGAGGACGGCTCATAACAATGTCAGGAATGGAGTGAATGGAATGGCATCAAAGCACATGGAAACCATAGAAACCATAGAAACCATGTGTTGGATACCATTCTATTTACTCCGTTCCAGACATTGCTATTAACCCGTCCTCCCTAATTAACGTGCCACCGACACACACACACACACACACACACACACCTCTCTCCGGCACATATAAACCTAGCCATGCGTTGCAGCCATGTTGGCTCACACATGCAGTAGACCAGTAATAATGATAATTTATTCAACATCTTGAGCGCTTTTCATTACAGAAATAATCTCAAAGCGCTTGAAACAAGAACAAGAATCAAATAAAACAAACAAGGAATCAAATAAAACAGCCAGGCTATATGACAGAGTAGATCTGGGCTACAATTTTCGGCAAGAGTTGAACGTTTTGTTGTTTCAAGGCTCCAACAGATGGAGCGACAGTCGAGAGGGAACCACATGGCCTGAGCAGAGGGAGGAGGTGGTCAACGCCGTTCAGCCCCCAACTAGCCATTTTTTTACAGGGACAAAGGGAGTAATACTGCAGTACTTAGAAACCCATATACCTCCTCTAGTCCTGGCCAGCCATGCATCTTTTTTAATTGATTCCCATTCATTGATTATATTGCTGTCGCCCCCTAAAGGACAGGTCCCTCTAAAACCTGTTTGATGCCTGATTTAGAGGGGGAAGAAGAGGAGGAGGAAGAGGGGGAGGTGGAGGGGGAGGAGGAGCGGGAGGCAGAAGAGGGGGAGGAGGGGGTATGGGGACGAAGAGTGGAAGGAAGGAAGGAAGGAAGGAAGGAAGGAAGGAAGGAAGGAAGGAAGGAAGGAAGGAAGGAAGGAAGGAAGGAAGGAAGGGAGGGAGGGAGGGAGGGAGGGAGGGAGGGAGGGAGGGAGGAAGCCAGTTCCTAAGTGTGAAATATAGGACTGTAAACTCCTGCCAACAGCATATGAAGCTGCCTTACAGCAACTCTTAAAAATTTCCCAGCAATGGCCAACAGCTTCCATATCCATCCCACATCCCACTTGTATGTTTTTTTTGGGTTCTTTTCATTCCTTCATTTCATAAAGCATCCATTATATGTCCCAAAGTGTTGAAACAGCAGATTTCTTTCTCTCCCCGTGTCCCGTAAATGGAATTTTAATTAACAGTAAAACCATGCAGTGACTTGGAAGGGCAGTAATGACGTTTTTACACGGGGTAATTTACATCCCGGTGGTTGGGAATGTTCACCAATATGATAATTGGCCAGAGAGGCACAACGCAACAGGACACCCTTTGTGTTGTCTGCGTGCCGCACTAAAATAGCAAGTGTGTTCACTCACAATAGATCCCAGATGCGGGCATTGTGTGCTTCTCCCATTTATTCTCTGTTGCTGAATGAGATGGGAAGTGCATCTTTCCTGAGGAGACACTGAATTGAAACAATGGGAGCTGTGAGTAACCACACATAACGAGGCGTCAGTGTACATTACACATTGTCTCAGGGGCCATAAGCTAAGATAAAGCTGTCACATTTTCAGCTGATTCATTAACAGACAGCAGGGGGATAGAGAGCTCTCTCTTCTTCTTGTTTTTAAGAATGATCAGGAAGTTAGATATTTTTATAGCACATTTCATACATAAAAAAACAACAACAACGCAATCTCCAACTCACCAAAAACAATTCTATTATATCCAACCAAGGGCTGTATTCAAGCCATATCGTATTGAAGTTCAGCTTTACAGCGTGATTGAACGTTAAAGGCAATGTTCCCGCGGCGTTATTGGAGACTGCATTCACAGTAAATCAGGGTTTAACAGCTCCTCCAGTGCCCCCAACAGCACACACCTGAGTCAACGTGTCAGCTAATCACCAAGCCCTCGACATGTTGAATCAGGTATTTTCCTCCTGGAGGACTGTGGAGTTGGGAAACACTGCGGTAAATTCTGTGTATGTCGGCTCAATCCGAAATGACCTTAACATTTACATTGTGCAATCTGTAATGCTTTAGTGATCCAGATTGAATAGAGGCTCAAGTGGTGTAGACGATTAGTCCACATGATAAACAGTGAGGCCTCACTCTGTTGTTTACAAAGGGAAGTCTAGGGTGATTTCCTATGTCCTCAGTCCAAGTCATATGATGCCGTCTGGTCAGTCTGTCATGGTTTGTATCTGTCCTAGGCTTCTATCGATCTGTTCTCCCCGCTACCAACACACAGCCAGTAGAGAACCAGGGATTCACTCATTTGTACACTACTCAGTCTGAACTTCAGAATTCCACGACAAACCAGGCACATCTTCAAAAGACTGAACTCCCGTTCACCGCGACCCCTGTCCCGGTGCTGGCGGACCCCACGGCACCTGCTGCTACCACCAAGCCTTTCAACCACGGAACCCTGCATCCACGGCTATGTGTGGGGGGGGGGGGTCCCTCTATCCCCCCTCTCCCCCCTGTATGTGCCCAGTGCGGGAGAGAGAGGCCATGAAAAAAACAACATCAGAGGAAATATATTTCTGCCTTTCATATTTCATCCTGTCAGAATCAGCTACAGTCAGGGGGCACGGCGAGGACACCTGTAGCGCCCCCGCTGAGCTGGGAACTCAGAGACAGGAGAGGGAGAGGAGAAGGAGATGAGAGAAAGGGTGGGGAGGAGAGGGAAGAAAATGCAACGAAACAAAACGAAAGGAGGGGGAAAGGAGAGAGCAGTACCAGATATTAGAGTGTTGTATGTTTTCCTCTTCCTCTATTTCACTAGTGGTGGTGTCGAGCTGCGTTGGCTCTGAGCAGAGTTGACTGTGCAAATCAAATCAAATTGATTTATATAGCCCTTCTTACATCAGCTGATATCTCAAAGTGCTGTACAGAAACCCAGCCTAAAACCCCAAACAACAAGCAATGCAGGTGTAGAAGCACGGTGCAGACCGGTCTCATAGTACACGTAACACAGTAAAAGAAAATCCGGAACACTCAAATTAATATGATATGTTATGTTCGGTATGGTTTCATGAGACAGAAAGTTACTTAAGGAAAAAACGAAAGGAGGTTGGTTGGTCGGGGTGGATGGTTAGGTGTATAATGCGAACTTCTAGCAACCCAAAAGTTGCCTGTTTGAATCTTATCACGGACAACATTGGCATTTTAGATAATTACCAACTTTGCAACTGCTTAGCATGTTAGCTAACCCTTCCCTTAACCTTAACCCTTTAACCTAACTCTTAACCTTAAACCTAACCTTAGCCCTAAACTTAACCCCAAACTCTAGCCCCTAGTAATTTGTAACATATCATAAAAAATGGATGTTGGACTACTACAAATGAATACCTACCATCCCAAACGTAACATATTGTACAAATGTCAGTGTTACGCCGGGTTGGACTGTGGGTGGAGATGGGAACCAGTACCCTCAGGGCGTTTACTTTTGAAATATTGTTTGTTGCTTAGCTCACATCCTTCCACTATGACCAGCATGTTCCAGGGTATACAGTATCTTGCAAAAGTATTCAGACCCCTTGGATTTCTTCACATTTTATTGTGTTACAAAGTGGGATTCAAATTGATTTACTTGTCATATTTTTGTCAACAATCTACACAAAATACTCTGTAATGTCAAAGTGGAAGAAAAATTATATATTTTTAAGATAAACAAAAAATGCATTTCTAAATTAAATGACAGCGTCAAAATACTTGTTCAGGACACTGTATAATGTTGTGTGTTTGTGTGTATACTGTGCATTAAGGTTCAGTGAGTATCTGTGTCTCCGTGGATCTCACACAGAGAGAGTATCTTACAGTCGAATCGCCGTACTTCCCACTACACTAAGAGCGCCACCCTGTGGCCACTGTCTTCTGTTCGTCAGTCTGTCTGTCTGTCTGTCTGCCTCCTGTCTGTCTATCTGTCTTTGCAGTTCGTACAGTGTGCTCATGCAGCTCCCCTGGCATGTGAGAGAAAACAATGGATGCCACAGAGCTATTTATAATGTAACATCAATAATCTTTCATTAGTGTGAGAACCACACTCCTATCTTATTTTAGTGGCGCCCGCCCAACTCTGTTTGTTTTTGTTTGTGTCACGTAATCTTTTGTTTAGACTGTAAGATTGACGTTCAGCAAATAGCATGGACAGGATATAGATGGTCCTCTAACCTAGCAACTAGGCAGCGATTGGCTGGGAGAGAGTTGGTTCAGGGCGTGTGATTGGAGGGCTAGGCTGGTCTGAGACAGGGCAGATCGAGACAGAGGGGAGAGACACGTGAGTGGGAATAGATAGGCGAGAAAATTTGCCCACAAGGGTGGTGTGTGTGTGTGTGTGTGTGTGTGTCACCAAATATATGTGTGTGTGTGTGTGTGTGTGTGTGTGTGTGTGTGTGTGTGAGTCACCAAATATGTGTGTGTGTCATGTTTGCAGCGGTTTATCTGTTGATGATGGTGTGTGTGTGTGTGTGTGACAATGTGTGTGGGAATTTGAAGGTGTGTGTGTGTTGCTGCATTAAGGTGTGAGCTGGAGTCTCAACAGTCTTGCAGGGCAGTAAGTCACAAAGATGATGTGTCGAAAACATTTGCTCGAAGATTGAGGTTATGTGAGGTAAAAGTGACATTTCAGTCCAACTTTTGGAGAATGTTAAACTAAAGCCAACACTTTCTTTCTTTCTTTTCTTCCCTTCTTTCTCCTTTCAGTTTCTCCCTTGTCCCTCCCAGTCTCTTCTCTCATCCTCTGTGATCGCTAGTTTTATATTACACATTCTTACTGGAAGTTAATGGCCTTGCGCTTATTGGAGACACTGGTTTTAAATCCCTGTTTTATTGAGCTCCTGAGTGGCGCAGTGGTCTAAGGCACTGCATCTTAGTGGGAGAAGTGTAACTGCAGTCCCTGGTTCGAATCCAGGCTGCATCACATCCGACTGTGATTGGGAGTCCCGTAGGGTGGCGCACAATTGGCCCGGGGTAGACTGTTGTTGTAAATAAGAATTTGTTCTTAATTGACTTGCCTATTTAAATAAATAAAAATCCTTTATGAAATCACCATTTGGATACCAGCTTCTCTCTCTGACAGTGTTCTGTTTTTCACATTATACTGCTTATTGTGATGCTTTATCTGGGTGGCAGGTAGCCTAGTGGTTAGAGTGTTGGACCAGTAACCAGAAGGTTGCAATATCAAATCCCTGAGCTGACAAGGTAAAAATCTGTTGTTCTGCCCCTGAACAAGGCAGTTAACCCATTGTTCCTAGGCTGTCATTGAAAATAAGAATTTGTTCGTAACTGACTTGCCTAGCTAAGTCAAATAAAATATGTCATGACTCTTTGGTGCAGCCTCGTGTGGAGCAATTTGAGGCTACGGCATTGTCTTACGTCAGATCTCGTCATTTTTGTCTGCACTGATCACATTATGATGGTAGCAGGACCAGGGAGCCATGCCAGATCTCAGCCCAGGGAGAGAGCTAATCCATGGCCTGGTGTGAGGGGATCTCCCCAGGAACACCCAGCCTCACCTCCCTAATCCCTGCTAAACTCAGATCACCCGACACGGGATAGGACACCTGCTATGCCTTCCGCAGCCAATGGCACGCCAGGGATTGTCTGCCGCTCTGTCCCTCTCTCTCCCTCTCCCACTCCCTCCCCCTATCTTACTCTCACTCTCCCACTCCCTCCCTCCCTCACTCCCTTTCTCTCTCTCCCTCACTTCCTCTCTCCCTCTCCCACTCTCTCCCTCTCCCACTCCCTCCCTCCCTCACTCCCTTTCTCTCTCTCCCTCTCTCCCTCTCTCCCTTTCCTCCTTCCTTCCTTCCCTCCCTCCTGCCCTCTCTCCTACTCCTTCTCCATTCCTCTCTCTCCTCCTCTCCCTCTGTTCTTACATCAGACTCAGTGTACAGTATGATAGGTGTTTCTATTTTAGAAAGGTGGCCATGTAGCTGGCAATGCTTCAGTAATGTGTGTGTTGTCTAAACAGCAACCTGTTGTATAATTCTAGAGATAGAAGCAGAGCACCTGTAACAAGAGAAAGGAAAGCAGTACAGCACAGTGTCCTGTGCTGTTGTCTCATTAGGAGTGACTGATTACTGACTGGTAACTCTGACTGATAACTGACTGATAACTCTGACTGATAACTGACTGATAACTGACTGGTAACACTGACTGGTAACACTGACTAGTAACTGACTGATAACTGACTGGTAACACTGACTGGTAACACTGACTGATAACTCTAACTGATAACTGACTGATAACTGACTGGTAACACTGACTGGTAACACTGACTGGTAACACTGATTAGTAACTCTGACTAGTAACACTGACTGGTAACTCTGACTGGTAACTGACTGATAACTGACTGGTAACTCTGACTGATAACTGACTGGTAACACTGACTGGTAACACTGACTTGTAACACTGACTAGTAACACTGACTAGTAACACTGAATGGTAACTGACTGGTAACACTGACTGGTAACACTGACTAGTAACACTGACTAGTAACACTGAATGGTAACTGACTGGTAACACTGACTGGTAACACTGACTAGTAACACTGACTAGTAACACTGACTGGTAACACTGACTAGTAACACTGACTAGTAACACTGACTGGTAACTGACTGGTAACTCTGACTGGTAACACTGACTGGTAACACTGACTAGTAACACTGACTAGTAACTCTGACTGGTAACTGACTAGTAACACTGACTGGTAACACTGACTAGTAACACTGACTAGTAACACTGACTAGTAACACTGACTGGTAACTGACTGGTAACTCTGACTGGTAACACTGACTGGTAACACTGACTAGTAACACTGACTAGTAAAACTAACTGGTAACACTGACTAGTAACACTGACTAGTAACACTGACTGGTAACTGACTGGTAACTCTGACTGGTAACTGACTGATAACTGACTGGTAACACTGACTAGTAACACTGACTAGTAACACTGACTAGTAACACTGACTGGTAAATGACTGGTAACACTGACTAGTAACACTGACTAGTAACACTGACTAGTAACTCTGACTGATAACTGACTGATAACTGACTGGTAACACTGACTAGTAACACTGACTAGTAACTCTGACTGATAACTGACTGATAACAGACTGGTAACACTGACTAGTAACACTGACTAGTAACACTGACTAGTAACTCTGACTGATAACTGACTGATAACACTGACTAGTAACACGGACTGGTAACTCTGACTGGTAACTCTGACTGGTAACACTGACTGGTAACACTGACTGGTAACACTGACTAGTAACACTGACTAGTAACACTGACTAGTAACACTGACTGGTAACTGACTGGTAACTCTAACTGATAACTGACTGGTAACTCTGACTGATAACACTGACAAGTAACTCTGACTAGTAACACTGACTGGTAACTGACTGGTAACTCTGACTGGTAACACTGACTGGTAACACTGACTGGTAACACTGACTGGTAACTCTGACTGATAACTCTGACTGGTAACTCTGACTGGTAACTCTGACTAGTAACACTGACTAGTAACACTGACTGGTAACTGACTGGTAACACTGACTGGTAACTGACTGGTAACTCTGACTGGTAACTGACTGATAACTGACTAGTAACACTGACTAGTAACTCTGACTGGCAACTGACTGGTAACACTGACTGGTAACACTGACTAGTAACACTGACTAGTAATACTGACTGGTAACTGACTGGTAACTCTGACTGGTAACTCTGACTGGTAACACTGACTAGTAACACTGACTAGTAACACTGACTAGTAATACTGACTGGTAGCTGACTGGTAACTCTGACTAGTAACACTGACTAGTAACTCTGACTAGTAACACTGACTGGTAACTCTGACTAGTAACACTGACTGGTAACTCTGACTGATAACTCTGACTGGTAACTCTGACTGGTAACTCTGACTGATAACTCTGACTGGTAACTCTGACTAGTAACATTGACTGGTAACACTGACTGGTAACTCTGACTGGTAACTGACTGATAACTGACTAGTAACACTGACTAGTAACTCTGACTAGTAACACTGACTGGTAACTGACTGGTAACACTGACTGGTAACACTGACTAGTAACACAGACTAGTAACACTGACTGGTAACTGACTGGTAACTCTGACTGGTAACACTGACTGGTAACACTGACTAGTAACACTGACTAGTAACTCTGACTAGTAACTCTGACTAGTAACACTGACTGATAACTGACTGATAACTGACTGGTAACACTGACTAGTAACACTGACTAGTAACACTGACTAGTAACTCTGACTAGTAACACTGACTAATAACTGACTGATAACTGACTGGTAACACTGACTAGTAACTCTGACTAGTAACACTGACTGGTAACTGACTGGTAACACTGACTAGTAACACTGACTAGTAACACTGACTGGTAACTGACTGGTAACACTGACTGGTAGCACTGACTGGTAACACTGACTAGTAACACTGACTAGTAACACTGACTAGTAACACTGACTGGTAATTGACTGGTAACTCTGACTAGTAACACTGACTAGTAACTCTGACTAGTAACACTGACTGGTAACTCTGACTGGTAACACTGACTGGTAATACTGACTGGTAACACTGACTAGTAACACTGACTAGTAACACTGACTGGTAACTGACTGGTAACTCTGACTAGTAACACTGACTGGTAACTCTGACTAGTAACACTGACTGGTAACTCTGACTGATAACTCTGACTGGTAACTCTGACTGGTAACACTGACTGATGACTGACTGGTAACACTGACTGGTAACACTGACTGGTAACTCTGACTGATAACTGACTGGTAACACTGACTGGTAACACTGACTAGTAACTGTGACTATTAACACTGACTGGTAACTCTGACTGGTAACACTGACTGGTAACTCTGACTGATTACTAACACGTAACACTGACTGGTATCTCTGACTGGTAACTGACTGGTAACTGACTGGTAACTCTGACTGGTAACTCTGACTGGTAACTGACTGGTAACACTGACTGGTAACTGACTGGTAACTCTGACTGGTAACACTGACTGGTAACACTGACTGGTAACTGACTGGTAACACTGACTGGTAACTGACTGGTAACTGACTGGTAACTCTGACTGGTAACTCTGACTGGTAACACTGACTGGTAACTGACTGGTAACTCTGACTGATAACTGACTGGTAACTCTGACTGATTACTGACTGGTAACTCTGACTGGTAACACTGACTGGTACCTCTGACTGATTACTGACTGGTAACTCTGACTGAATACTGACTGGTAACTGACTGGTAACTGACTGGTAACTGACTGGTAACTGACTAGTAACACTGACTGGTAACTCTGACTGGTAACTCTGACTAGTAACTGACTGGTAACTCTGAATGGTAACTCTGACTAGTAACACTGACTGGTAACTCTGACTGGTAACTCTGACTGGTAACTCTGACTGATTACTGACTGGTAACTCCGACTGATTACTGACTGGTAACTCTGACTGGTAACTGACTGGTAACACTGACTGGTAACACTGACTGGTAACTGACTGGTAACTCTGACTGGTAACTCTGACTGCTAACACTGACTGGTAACTCTGACTGATAACTCTGACTGATAACTCTGACTGGTAACACTGACTGATTAACACTGACTGGTAACACTGACTGGTAACTCTGACTGATAACTGACTGGTAACTTGACTGATTACTGACTGGTAACTGAACTGACTGATTACTGACTGGTAACTGACTGGTAACTGACTAGTAACACTGACTGGTAACTCTGATTGGTAACTGACTGGTAACTGACTGGTAACACTAACTGGTAACTGACTGGTAACTCTGACTGGTAACACTGACTGGTAACTGACTGGTAACTCTGACTGATAACTGACTGTTAACTCTGACTGATTACTGACTGGTAACTCTGACTGGTAACACTGACTGGTAACTCTGACTGATTACTGACACGTAACACTGACTGGTAAATCTGACTGATTACTGACTGGTAACTCTGACTGATTACTGACTGGTAACTCTGACTGGTAACACTGACTGGTAACTCTGACTGATTACTGACTGGTAACTCTGATTGATTACTGACTGGTAACTGACTGGTAACTGACTGGTAACTGACTAGTAACACTGACTGGTAACTCTGACTGGTAACTGACTGGTAACACTGACTGGTAACTGACTGGTAACTCTGACTGGTAACACTGACTGGTAACTGACTGGTAACTCTGACTGATAACTGACTGTTAACTCTGAATGGTAACTCTGACTAGTAACTCTGACTGGTAACTGACTGGTAACTGACTAGTAACACTGACTGGTAACTCTGACTGGTAACTCTGACTAGTAACTGACTGGTAACTCTGAATGGTAACTCTGACTAGTAACACTGACTGGTAACTCTGACTGGTAACTGACTGGTAACACTGACTGGTAACACTGACTGGTAACTGACTGGTAACTCTGACTGGTAACTCTGACTGCTAACACTGACTGGTAACTCTGACTGATAACTGACTGGTAACTCTGACTGATTACTGACTGGTAACTCTGACTGGTAACACTGACTGATTACTGACTGGTAAATGACTAGTAACACTGACTGGTAACTCTGATTGGTAACTGACTGGTAACTGACTGGTAACACTAACTGGTAACTGACTGGTAACTCTGACTGGTAACACTGACTGGTAACTGACTGGTAACTCTGACTGATAACTGACTGTTAACTCTGACTGATTACTGACTGGTAACTCTGACTGGTAACACTGACTGGTAACTCTGACTGATTACTGACACGTAACACTGACTGGTAAATCTGACTGATTACTGACTGGTAACTCTGACTGATTACTGACTGGTAACTCTGATTGATTACTGACTGGTAACTGACTGGTAACTGACTGGTAACTGACTAGTAACACTGACTGGTAACTCTGACTGGTAACTGACTGGTAACACTGACTGGTAACTGACTGGTAACTCTGACTGGTAACACTGACTGGTAACTGACTGGTAACTCTGACTGATAACTGACTGTTAACTCTGACTGATTACTGACTGGTAACTCTGACTGGTAACACTGACTGGTAACTCTGACTGATTACTAACACGTAACACTGACTGGTATCTCTGACTGGTAACTGACTGGTAACTGACTGGTAACTCTGACTGGTAACTCTGACTGGTAACACTGACTGGTAACACTGACTGGTAACTGACTGGTAACACTGACTGGTAACTGACTGGTAACTCTGACTGGTAACTCTGACTGGTAACACTGACTGGTAACTGACTGGTAACTCTGACTGATAACTGACTGGTAACTCTGACTGATTACTGACTGGTAACTCTGACTGGTAACACTGACTGGTAACTCTGACTGATTAATGACTGGTAACTCTGACTGAATACTGACTGGTAACTGACTGGTAACTGACTGGTAACTGACTGGTAACTGACTAGTAACACTGACTGGTAACTCTGACTGGTAACTCTGACTAGTAACTGACTGGTAACTCTGAATGGTAACTCTGACTAGTAACACTGACTGGTAACTCTGACTGGTAACTCTGACTGGTAACTCTGACTGATTACTGACTGGTAACTCTGACTGATTACTGACTGGTAACTCTGACTGGTAACTGACTGGTAACACTGACTGGTAACACTGACTGGTAACTGACTGGTAACACTGACTGGTAACACTGACTGGTAACTGACTGGTAACTCTGACTGGTAACTCTGACTGGTAACACTGACTGGTAACTGACTGGTAACTCTGACTGATAACTGACTGGTAACTCTGACTGATTACTGACTGGTAACTCTGACTGGTAACACTGACGGGTAACTCTGACTGATTACTGACTGGTAACTCTGACTGAATACTGACTGGTAACTGACTGGTAACTGACTGGTAACTGACTGGTAACTGACTAGTAACACTGACTGGTAACTCTGACTGGTAACTCTGACTAGTAACTGACTGGTAACTCTGAATGGTAACTCTGACTAGTAACACTGACTGGTAACTCTGACTGGTAACTCTGACTGGTAACTCTGACTGGTAACTGACTGGTAACTGACTGGTAACTCTGACTGGTAACTGACTGGTAACACTGACTGGTAACACTGACTGGTAACTGACTGGTAACTGACTGGTAACTGACTGGTAACTCTGACTGGTAACTGACTGGTAACACTGACTGGTAACACTGACTGGTAACTGACTGGTAACTCTGACTGGTAACTCTGACTGGTAACACTGACTGGTAACTCTGACTGATAACTGACTGGTAACTCTGACTGATTACTGACTGGTAACTCTGACTGGTAACACTGACTGGTAACTCTGACTGATTACTGACTGGTAACTGACTGGTAACTGACTGGTAACTGACTAGTAACACTGACTGGTAACTCTGACTGGTAACTGACTGGTAACTGACTGGTAACTCTGACTGGTAACTGACTGGTAACACTGACTGGTAACTGACTGGTAACTCTGACTGGTAACACTGACTGGTAACTGACTGGTAACTCTGACTGATAACTGACTGTTAACTCTGACTGATTACTGACTGGTAACTGACTGGTAACTCTGACTGGTAACTGACTGGTAACACTGACTGATTACTGACTGGTAACTCTGACTAGTAACTCTGACTGGTAACTCTGACTGATTACTACTGACTGGTAACACTGATTACTGACTGGTAACTGACTGGTAACTCTGACTGGTAACTGACTGGTAACACTGACTGATTACTGACTGGTAACTCTGACTAGTAACTCTGACTAGTAACTCTGACTGGTATCTGACTGGTAACTCTGACTGGTAACTCTGACTGGTAACCCTGACTGGTAACACTGACTGGTAACTCTGACTAGTAACACTGACTGGTAACTCTGACTGGTAACTGACTGGTAACACTGCCTGGTAACTCTGACCGAATACTGACTGGTAACTGACTCGTAACTGACTGGTAACTGACTGGTAACTGACTAGTAACACTGACTGGTAACTCTGACTGGTAACTCTGACTAGTAACTGACTGGTAACTCTGAATGGTAACTCTGACTAGTAACACTGACTGGTAACTCTGACTGGTAACTCTGACTGGTAACTCTGACTGATTACTGACTGGTAACTCTGACTGGTAACACTGACTGATTACTGACTGGTAACTGACTGGTAACTGACTGGTAACTGACTAGTAACACTGACTGGTAACTCTGATTGGTAACTGACTGGTAACTGACTGGTAACACTAACTGGTAACTGACTGGTAACTCTGACTGGTAACACTGACTGGTAACTGACTGGTAACTCTGACTGATAACTGACTGTTAACTCTGACTGATTACTGACTGGTAACTCTGACTGGTAACACTGACTGGTAACTCTGACTGATTACTGACACGTAACACTGACTGGTAAATCTGACTGATTACTGACTGGTAACTCTGACTGGTAACACTGACTGGTAACTCTGACTGATTACTGACTGGTAAATCTGACTGATTACTGACTGGTAACTCTGACTGATTACTGACTGGTAACTCCGACTGGTAACACTGACTGGTAACTCTGACTGATTACTGACTGGTAACTCCGACTGCTAACACTGACTGGTAACTCTGACTGATTACTGACTGGTAACTCTGACTGGTAACTGACTGGTAACACTGACTGGTAACTCTGACTGGTAACTGACTGGTAACTCTGACTGGTAACACTGACTAGTAACACTGACTGGTATCTCTGTCTGGTAACTGACTGGTAACTCTGACTGGTAACTGACTGGTAACACTGACTGGTAACACTGACTGGTAACACTGACTGGTAACTGACTGGTAACTCTGACTGGTAACTCTGACTGGTAACACTGACTGGTAACTGACTGGTAACTCTGACTGATAACTGACTGGTAACTCTGACTGATTACTGACTGGTAACTCTGACTGGTAACACTGACTGGTAACTCTGACTGAATACTGACTGGTAACTGACTGGTAACTGACTGGTAACTGACTGGTAACTGACTAGTAACACTGACTGGTAACTCTGACTGGTAACTCTGACTAGTAACTGACTGGTAACTCTGAATGGTAACTCTGACTAGTAACACTGACTGGTAACTCTGACTGGTAACTCTGACTGGTAACTCTGACTGATTACTGACTGGTAACTCCGACTGGTAACACTGACTGGTAACTCTGACTGATTACTGACTGGTAACTCTGACTGGTAACTGACTGGTAACTGACTAGTAACACTGACTGGTAACTCTGACTGGTAACTGACTGGTAACTCTGACTGGTAACTGACTGGTAACACTGACTGGTAACTCTGACTGGTAACTCTGACTGGTAACACTGACTGGTAACTGACTGGTAACTCTGACTGATAACTGACTGGTAACTCTGACTGATTACTGACTGGTAACTGACTGGTAACTGACTAGTAACACTGACTGGTAACTCTGACTGGTAACTGACTGGTAACTCTGACTGGTAACACTGACTGGTAACTCTGACTGGTAACTGACTGGTAACTGACTGGTAACACTGACTGGTAACTCTGACTGATTACTGACTGGTAACTCTGACTGATTACTGACTGGTAACTGACTGGTAACTGACTAGTAACACTGACTGGTAACTCTGACTGGTAACTGACTGGTAACTCTGACTGGTAACACTGACTGGTAACTCTGACTGGTAACTGACTGGTAACTGACTGGTAACTCTGACTGGTAACTGACTGGTAACTGACTGGTAACTCTGACTGGTAACACTGACTGGTAACTGACTGGTAACTCTGACTGATAACTGACTGTTAACTCTGACTGATTACTGACTGGTAACTCTGACTGGTAACACTGACTGGTAACTCTGACTGATTACTGACACGTAACACTGACTGACTGACTGATTACTGACTGGTAACTCTGACTGGTAACACTGACTGACTGGTTCCTGACTGGTAACTCTGACTGATTACTGACTGGTAACTGACTGGTAACTGACTGGTAACTGACTAGTAACACTGACTGGTAACTCTGACTGGTAACTCTGACTGGTAACACTGACTAGTAACACTGACTGGTAACTCTGACTGGTAACTGACTGGTAACTGACTGGTAACTCTGACTGGTAACTGACTGGTAACACTGACTGGTAACTGACTGGTAACTCTGACTGATAACTGACTGTTAACTCTGACTGATTACTGACTGGTAACTCTGACTGGTAACACTGACTGGTAACTCTGACTGATTACTGACACGTAACACTGACTGGTAACTCTGACTGATTACTGACTGGTAACTCTGACTGGTAACTGACTGGTAACACTGACTGGTAACTGACTGGTAACTCTGACTGGTAACTGACTGGTAACTCTGACTAGTAACACTGACTAGTAACTCTGACTGGTAACACTGACTGGTAACTCTGACTGGTAACTGACTGGTAACTCTGACTGGTAACACTGACTGGTAACACTGACTGGTAACTCTGACTGGTTACTCTGACTAGTAACCCTGACTGGTAACTCTGACTGGTAACTGACTGGTAACTCTGACTGGTAACTGACTGGTAACTCTGACTGCTAACACTGACTGGTAACTCTGACTGGTAACTCTGACTAGTAACACTGACTGGTAACTCTGACTAGTAACACTGACTGGTAACACTGACTGGTAACTCTGACTGGTAACTCTGACTGATTACTGACTGGTAACTCTGACTAGTAACTCTGACTAGTAACTCTGACTGGTAACACTGACTGGTAACTCTGACTGGTAACTGACTGGTAACTCTGACTGGTAACACTGACTGGTAACACTGACTGGTAACTCTGACTGGTTACTCTGACTAGTAACCCTGACTGGTAACTCTGACTGGTAACTGACTGGTAACTCTGACTGGTAACTGACTGGTAACTCTGACTGCTAACACTGACTGGTAACTCTGACTGGTAACTCTGACTGGTAACTCTGACTAGTAACACTGACTGGTAACTCTGACTAGTAACACTGACTGGTAACACTGACTGGTAACACTGACTGGTAACACTGACTGGTAACTCTGACTGGTAACTCTGACTGATTACTGACTGGTAACTCTGACTAGTAACTCTGACTAGTAACTCTGACTGTTATCTGACTGGTAACTCTGACTGGTAACTGACTGATAACTGACTGGTAACTCTGACTAGTAACTCTGACTAGTAACTCTGACTAGTAACACTGACTAGTAACACTGACTAGTAACTATGGCTAGTAACTCTGACTAGTAACTCTGACTCTGTTCTAAAATGGAGCCGGAAGAAATGGCAGCAGTTTTATGGGCGCCCAACTAATTGTGCTATTATGTGTTTTGTTTTGCGTTATTTGTAACCTATTTTGTGCGTAATGTTTCTGAAACCGTATCTTACGGCAGAAAAGAGCTTCTGGATATCAGGACAGCGATCACTCACCTCGGATTAGACAAAGAGCTTCTGGATATCAGGACAGCGATCACTCACCTCGGATTAGACAAAGAGCTCTGGATATCAGGACAGCGATCACTCACCTCGGATTAGACAAAGAGCTTCTGGATATCAGGACAGCGATCACTCACTTCGGATTAGACAAAGAGCTTCTGGATATCAGGACAGCGATCACTCACCTCGGATTAGACAAAGACTTTCAACAACAAGCAAGACTCACATGATATTCTCCAAACACCCGGCAGGGTCGACATCCCAGTTATTCGCAAGAGGAAGCGATGCAGGTACAGAGGACGAAGAGCCGGATGCCACGTCAGGACCCGCAGAAGGCGAGTAGGAAACCGTCAATATTTCTCGTCAACGTGCAATCATTGTACAATAAATTAGACGAGGTACAATCACGAATATCCTACCAACGGGACATCAAAAACGGTAATATCCTATGTTTCACAGAATCGTGGCTGAATGACGACATGGATATTCAGCTAGAAGGATACACACTGCACCGGCAGGATAGAACAGCACAAGTCGTAAGATGAGGGGGGCGGTCTGTGCATATTTGTAAACAACAGCTGGTGCACGAAATCTAAGTCTCTAGATTTTGCTCGCTTGAAATAGAGTATATTGTGATAAATTGCAGGCCACACTACTTGCCTAGAGAGTTCTCAGCTATACTTTTCGTGGCTGTTTATTTACCACCACAGACAGATGCTGGTACTAAGACCACACTCAGTCAGCTGAAATAAGCAAAAAGGAAACCACTTACCCAGAGTGCTCCTAGTGGCCGGAGACTTTAATGCAGGGAAACTTTAAATCAGTTCTACCAAATCTCTATCAACATGTTAAATGTGCAACCAGAGGGAAAAACATTCTAGATCACCTGTACTCCACACACAGAGACGCGTACAAAGCTCTCCCTCACCCTCCATTTGGTAAATCCGACCACAACTCTATCCTCCTGATTCCTACTTGCAAGCATGAATTAAAGCAGGAAGCACCAGTGGCTCGGTCTATAAAAAAGTGGTCAGATGAAGCAGATGCTAAACTACAGGATTGCTTTGCTATCAGAGACTGGAACATGTTCCAGGATTCTTCCGATGGCATTGAGGAGTACACCACATCAGTTACTGGCTTTATCAATAAGTGCATCGAGGACGTCGTCCCCACAGTGACTGTACGTACATACCCCAACCAGAAGCCATGGATTACAGGCTAAATTCGCACTGAGCTAAAGGGTAGAGCTGCTGCTTTCAATGTGCGGGACTCTAACCCGGAAGCTTATAAGAAATCCAGCTATGCCCTGCGACAAACCATAAAACTGGCAAAGTGTCAATACAGGGCTAAGATTGAATCATACTACACTGGCTCCGATGCTCGTCGGATGTGGCAGGGCTTGCAAACTATTACAGACTACAATAGGAAGCACAGCCGCGAGCTGCCCAGTGACACGAGCCTACCAGACAAGCTAAATCACTTCTATACCCGCTTCGAGGCAAGCAACACTGAGGCATGCATGAGAGCATCAGTTGTTCCGGACGACTGTGTGATCACGCTCTCCGTAGCCGACAAGAGTAGGACCTTTAAACAGGTCAACATACACAAGGCTGCAGGGCCAGACGGATTACCAGGACGTGTGCTCCGGGCATGTGCTGACCAACTGGCAGGTGTCTTCACTGACATTTTCAACATGTCCCTGATTGAGTCTGTATTACCAACATGTTTCAAACAGACCACCATAGTCCCTGTGCCCAAGAACACAAAGGCAACCTGCCTAAATGACTACAGACCCGTAGCACTCACGTCCGTAGCCATGAGGTGCTTTGAAATGCTGGTAATGGTTCACATCAACACCATTATCCCAGAAACACTAGACCCACTCCAATTTGCATACCGCCCAAACAGATCCACAGATGATGCAATCTCTATTGCACTCCACACTGCCCTTTCACACCTGGACAAAAGGAACACCTATGTGAGAATGCTATTCATTGACTACAGCTCAGCGTTCAACACCATAGTACCCACAAAGCTCATTACTAAGCTAAGGAACCTGGGACTAAACAACTCCCTCTGCATCTGGATCCTGGATTTCTTGACATGCCACCCCCAGGTGATAATGGGTAGGTAACAACACATCTGCCACGCTGATCCTCAACACTGGGGCCCCTCAGGGGTGCGTGCTCAGTACCCTCCTGTACTCCCTGTTCACCCATGACTGCATGGCCAGGCACGACTCCAACACCATCATTAAGTTTGCAGACGACACAACAGTGGTAGATAGGCCTGATCACCAACAACGACGAGACAGCCTATAGGGAAGAGGTCAGAGACTTGGCCGGGTGGTGCCAGAGTAACAACCTATCCCTCAACGTAACAAAGACTAAGGAGATGATTGTGGACTACAGGAAAAGGAGCACTGAGCTCTCATCGACTGGGCTGTAGTGGAGCAGGTTGAGAGCTTCAAGTTCCTTGGTGTCCACATCAACAACAAACTAGAATGGTCCAAACACACCAAGACAGTCATGAAGAGGGCACGACAAAGTCTATTCCCCCTCAGGAAACTTAAAAGATTTGGCATGGGACCTGAGATCCTCAAAAGGTTCTACAGCTGATACATCGAGAGCATCCTGACCGGTTGCATCACTGCCTGGTACATCAATTGCTCTGCCTCCGACCGCAAGGCACTTCAGAGGGTAGTGCGTACGGCCCAGTACATCACTGGGGCAAAGCTTCCTGCCATCCAGGACCTCTACACCAGTCGGTGTCAGAGGAAGGCTCTAAAAATGGTCAAAGACCCCAGATAAACCAGTCATAGACTGTTCTCTCCACTACCGCATGGCACGCGGTACCAGAGTTCCAAGTCTAGGACAAAAAGGCAACAGTTTAGACTCCTGAACACGTAATCAAATGGTTACCCAGACTATTTGCATTATGTGCCCCCCCACAACCCCTCTTTTACGCTGCTGCTACTCTCTGTTTATCATATATGCATAGTCCCTTTAATTATACATTCATGTACATACTTCCTCAATTAATACTTCCGGCGCCGACAGAGATGGCCGCCTCGCTTCGCGTTCCTAGGAAACTATGCAGTTTTTAGTTTTTTTACGTGTTATTTCTTACATTAGTACCCCAGGTCATCTTAGGTTTCATTACATACAGTCGAGAAGAACTACTGAATATAAGATCAGCGTCAACTCACCATCAGTACGACCAAGAATATGTTTTCCGCGACGCGGATCCTGTGTTCTGCCTTACAAACAGGACAACGGAATGGATCGCATGCAGCGACCCAAGAAAACGACTCCGAAAAAGAGGGAAATGTAGCGGTCTTCTGGTCAGACTCCGGACAAGGGCACATCGCGCACCACTCCCCAGCATTCTTCTTGCCAATGTCCAGTCTCTTGACAACAAGGTTGATGAAATCCGAGCAAGGGTAGCATTCCAGAGGGACATCAGAGACTGCAATGTTCTCTGCTTCACGGAAACATGGCTTACTGGGAAGACGCTATCCGATGCGGTGCAGCCAACGGGTTTCTCCACGCATCGCGCCGACAGAAACAAACATCTTTCTGGTAAGAAGAGCGGCGGGGCGTATGCCTCATGACTAACGAGACATGGTGTGATGAAGGAAACATACAGGAACTCAAATCCTTCTGTTCACCTGATTTAGAATTCCTCACAATCAAATGTAGACCGCATTATCTTCCAAGAGAATTCTCTTCGATTATAATCACAGCCGTATATATCCTCCCCCAAGCAGACACATCGATGGCTCTGAACGAACTTTATTTAACTCTTTGCAAACTGGAAACCATTTATCCGGAGGCTGCATTCATTGTAGCTGGGGATTTTAACAAAGCTAATCTGAAAACAAGACTCCCTAAATTTTATCAGCATATCGATTGCGCAACCAGGGGTGGTAAAACCTTGGATCATTGTTACTCTAACTTCCGCGACGCATATAAGGCCCTGCCCCGCCCCCCTTTCGGAAAAGCTGACCACGACTCCATTTTGTTGATCCCTGCCTACAGGCAGAAACTTAAACAAGAGGCTCCCACGCTGAGGTCTGTCCAACGCTGGTCAGACCAAGCTGACTCCACACTCCAAGACTGCTTCCATCACGTGGACTGGGACATGTTTCGTATTGCGTCAGATGAAAATATTGACGAATATGCTGATTCGGTGTGCGAGTTCATTAGAACGTGCGTCGAAGATGTCGTTCCCATAGCAATGATAAAAACATTCCCAAACCAGAAACCGTGGATTGATGGCAGCATTCGCGTGAAACTGAAAGCGCGAACCACTGCTTTTAATCAGGGCAAGGTGTCTGGTAACATGTCCGAATATAAACAATGCAGCTATTCCCTCCGCAAGGCTATTAAACAAGCTAAGCGTCAGTACAGAGACAAAGTGGAATCTCAATTCAATGGCTCAGACACAAGAGGCATGTGGCAGGGTCTACAGTCAATCACGGACTACAAGAAGAAACCCAGCCCAGTCACGGACCAGGATGTCTTGCTCCCAGGCAGACTAAATAACTTTTTGCCCGCTTTGAGGACAATACAGTGCCACTGACACGGCCTGCAACGAAAACATGCGGTCTCTCCTTCACTGCAGCCGAGGTGAGTAAGACATTTAAACGTGTTAACCCTTGCAAGGCTGCAGGCCCAGACGGCATCCCCAGCCGCGCCTCAGAGCATGCGCAGACCAGCTGGCCGGTGTGTTTACGGACATATTCAATCAATCCCTATACCAGTCTGCTGTTCCCACATGCTTCAAGAGGGCCACCATTGTTCCTGTTCCCAAGAAAGCTAAGGTAACTGAGCTAAACGACTACCGCCCCGTAGCACTCACTTCCGTCATCATGAAGTGCTTTGAGAGACTAGTCAAGGACCATATCACCTCCACCCTACCTGACACCCTAGACCCACTCCAATTTGCTTACCGCCCAAATAGGTCCACAGACGATGCAATCTCAACCACACTGCACACTGCCCTAACCCACCTGGACAAGAGGAATACCTATGTGAGAATGCTGTTCATCGACTACAGCTCGGCATTCAACACCATAGTACCCTCCAAGCTCGTCATCAAGCTCGAGACCCTGGGTCTCGACCCCGCCCTGTGCAACTGGGTACTGGACTTCCTGACGGGCCGCCCCCAGGTGGTGAGGGTAGGCAACAACATCTCCTCCCCGCTGATCCTCAACACGGGGCCCCACAAGGGTGCGTTCTGAGCCCTCTCCTGTACTCCCTGTTCACCCACGACTGCGTGGCCACGCACGCCTCCAACTCAATCATCAAGTTTGCGGACGACACAACAGTGGTAGGCTTGATTACCAACAACGACGAGACGGCCTACAGGGAGGAGGTGAGGGCCCTCGGAGTGTGGTGTCAGGAAAATAACCTCACACTCAACGTCAACAAAACTAAGGAGATGATTGTGGACTTCAGGAAACAGCAGAGGAACACCCCCTATCCACATCGATGGAACAGTAGTGGAGAGGGTAGCAAGTTTTAAGTTCCTCGGCATACACATCACAGACAAACTGAATTGGTCCACTCACACTGACAGCGTCGTGAAGAAGGCGCAGCAGCACCTCTTCAACCTCAGGAGGCTGAAGAAATTCGGCTTGTCACCAAAAGCACTCACAAACTTCTACAGATGCACAATCGAGAGCATCCTGGCGGGCTGTATCACCGCCTGGTACGGCAACTGCTCCGCCCTCAACCGTAAGGCTCTCCAGAGGGTAGTGAGGTCTGCACAACGCATCACCGGGGGCAAACTACCTGCCCTCCAGGACACCTACACCACCCGATGTTACAGGAAGGCCATAAAGATCATCAAGGACATCAACCACCCGAACCACTGCCTGTTCACCCCGCTATCATCCAGAAGGCGAGGTCAGTACAGGTGCATCAAAGCTGGGACTGAGAGACTGAAAAACAGCTTCTATCTCAAGGCTATCAGACTGTTAAACAGCCACCATTGAGTGGCTGCTGCCAACACACTGTCATTGACACTGACCCAACTCCAGCCACTTTAATAATGGGAATTGATGGGAAATGATGTAAATATATCACTAGCCACTTTAAACAATGCTACCTTATATAATGTTACTTACCCTACATTATTCATCTCATATGCATACGTATATACTGTACTCTACATCATCGACTGCATCCTTATGTAATACATGTATCACTAGCCACTTTAACTATGCCACTTTGTTTACTTTGTCTACATACTCATCTCATATGTATATACTGTACTCGATACCATCTACTGTATGCTGCTCTGTACCATCACTCACTCATATATCCTTATGTACATATTCTTTATCCCCTTACACTGTGTATAAGACAGTAGTTTTAGAATTGTTAGTTAGATTACTTGTTGGTTATCACTGCATTGTCGGAACTAGAAGCACAAGCATTTCGCTACACTCGCATTAACATCTGCTAACCATGTGTATGTGACAAATAAAATTTGATTTGATTTGATTTGAATTGGCCCGACCAACCAGTGCTCCCGCACGTTGGCTAACCGGGCTATCTGCATTGTGACCCACCATCCGCCAACCCCTCTTTTTACGCTACTGCTACTCTCTGTTCATCATATATGCATAGTCACTTTAACCATACCTACATGTACATACTACCTCAATAAGCCTGACAAACTGGTGTCTGTATATAGCCTTGCTACTGTTATTTTCAAATGGCTTTTTACTTTTGTTTTATTTCTCTACTTACCTACATACACACACACACACACACACACACACACACTTTTTTTGCACTATTGTTTCGAGAGTGTAAGTAAGCATTTCACTGTAAGGTCTACTACACCTGTTGTATTCGACGCACGTGACAAATTATTTGATATGACTAGTAACTCTGACTAGTAACTCTGACTAGTACATTTAACATTACATTTAAGTCATTTAGCAGACGCTCTTATCCAGAGCGACTTACAAATTGGTGCATTCACCTTATGACATCCAGTGGAACAGCCACTTTACAATAGTGCATCTAGGTCTTTTAAGGGGGAGAAGGATTACTTTATCCTATCCTAGGTATTCCTTAAAGAGGTGGGGTTTCAGGTGTCTCCGGAAGGTGGTGATTGACTCCGCTGTCCTGGCGTCGTGAGGGAGTTTGTTCCACCATTGGGGGGCCAGAGCAGCGAACAGTTTTGACTGGGCTGAGCGGGAACTGTACTTCCTCAGTGGTAGGGAGGCGAGCAGGCCAGAGGTGGATGAACGCAGTGCCCTTGTTTGGGTGTAGGGCCTGATCAGAGCCTGGAGGTACTGAGGTGCCGTTCCCCTCACAGCTCCGTAGGCAAGCACCAGCGGGCAGGTTGTTGGGCGGCCGGCCGTCACAAGACGCGAGATGTCATCTGGAGAGAGAGGGGAGAAAGAGGTCAGAGCACAGGGTAGGGCAGTGTGAGCAGAACCAGCGGTGTCGTTTGACTTAGCAAACGAGGATCGGATGTCGTCGACCTTCTTTTCAAAATGGTTGACGAAGTCATCTGCAGAGAGGGAGGAGGGGGAGGGGAGGAGGATTCAAGAGGGAGGAGAAGGTGGCAAAGAGCTTCCTAGGGTTAGAGGCAGATGCTTGGAATTTAGAGTGGTAGAAAGTGGCTTTAGCAGCAGAGACAGAGGAGGAAAATGTAGAGAGGAGGGAGTGAAAGGATGCCAGGTCCGCAGGGAGGCGAGTTTTCCTCCATTTCCGCTCGGCTGCCCGGAGCCCTGTTCTGTGAGCTCGCAATGAGTCGTCGAGCCACGGAGCGGGAGGGGAGGACCGAGCCGGCCTGGAGGATAGGGGACATAGAGAGTCAAAGGATGCAGAAAGGGAGGAGAG
The DNA here is from genome assembly GCF_034236695.1 of Oncorhynchus nerka. Taxonomy (NCBI): domain Eukaryota; kingdom Metazoa; phylum Chordata; class Actinopteri; order Salmoniformes; family Salmonidae; genus Oncorhynchus; species Oncorhynchus nerka. Next base: position 85,778,301 of record NC_088419.1, on the reverse strand, counting down.
GAGGGTTGAGGAGGCAGAATCAGGAGATAGGTTGGAGAAGGTTTGAGCAGAGGGAAGAGATGATAGGATGGAAGAGGAGAGAGTAGCGGGGAGAGAGAGCGAAGGTTGGGACGGCGCGATACCATCCGAGTAGGGGCAGTGTGGGAAGTGTTGGATGAGAGCGAGAGGGAAAAGGATACAAGTTAGTGGTCGGAGACTTGGAGGGGAGTTGCAATGAGGTTAGTGGAAGAACAGCATCTAGTAAAGATGAGGTCGAGCGTATTGCCTGCCTTGTGAGTAGGGGGAAGGTGAGAGGGTGAGGTCAAAAGAGGAGAGGAGTGGAAAGAAGGAGGCAGAGAGGAATGAGTCAAAGGTAGACGTGGGGAGGTTAAAGTCGCCCAGAACTGTGAGAGGTGAGCCGTCCTCAGGAAAGGAGCTTATCAAGGCATCAAGCTCATTGATGAACTCTCCGAGGAACCTGGAGGGCGATAAATGATAAGGATGTTAAGCTTGAAAGGGCTGGTAACTGTGACAGCATGGAATTCAAAGGAGGCGATAGACAGATGGGTAAGGGAGAAAGAGAGAATGACCACTTGGGAGAGATGAGGATCCCGGTGCCACCACCCCGCTGACCAGAAGCTCTCGGGGTGTGCGAGAGCACGTGGGCAGACGAAGAGAGAGCAGTAGGAGTAGCGGTGTTGTCTGTGGTGATCCATGTTTCCGTCAGTGCCAAGAAGTCGAGGGACTGGAGGGAGGTATAGGCTGAGATGAACTCTGCCTTGTTGGCCGCAGATCGGCAGTTCCAGAGGCTACCGGAGACCTGGAACTCCACGTGGGTCGTGCGCGCTGGGACCACCAGATTAGGGTGGCCGCGGCCATGCGGTTTGGAGCGTTTGTATGGTCTGTGCAGAGAGGAGAGAACAGGGATAAACAGACACATAGTTGACAGGCTAGAGAAGAGGCTACGCTAATGCAGAGGAGATTGGAATGACAAGTGGACTACACGTCTCGAATGTTCAGAAAGTTAAGCTTACGTAGCAAGAATCTAATTGACTAAAATGATTAAAATGATACAGTACTGCTGAGGTAGGCTAGCTGCGTTGTTGACACTACCCTAATCAAGTTGTTCCGTTGAGTGTGAAGTTTCTACAATGCTGCTATTCGGGGGCTAGCTGGCTAGCTAGCAGTGTTGGTTACGTTACGTTGCGTTAGGAGAACGACAATAGCTGGCTAGCTAACCTAGAAAATCGCTCTAGACTACACAATTATCTTTGAAACAAAGACGGCTATGTAGCTAGCTATGTAGCTAGCTACGATCAAACAAATCACACCGTTGGGACTGTAATGAAATGAAATGAAAATGTGATACTACCTGTGGAGCGAAGCGGAATGCGACCGGAATGCGAAAGTTCTATTCAGTAGACGTTGGCTGGCTGTTGGCTAGCTAGGAGTGTCTCCTACGTTAAGGACGACAAAATAGCTGGCTAGCTAACCTCGGGAAATTAAGATAATCACTCTAAGACTACACACTCTAAACTACACAATTATCTTGGATACGAAGACAGCAAAGACAACTATGTAGCTAGCTAATACTACACTAATCAAGTCGTTCAGTTGAGTGTGATAGTTACTACAGTGCTACGGTAGCCGGTGAACGTATGCTAGCTGGCTAGCTGCTAGGCAGATAGGAGGACGACGAAATACGATAATAACGCAATTATCACTCTAAGACTCCACACTCTAAACTACACAATTATCTTGGATACGCAGACAGCAAAGACAACTATGTAGCTAGCTAACACTACACTAATCAAGTCGTTCAGTTGAGTGTGATAGTTACTACAGTGCTACGGTAGACGGTGAACGTGTTGGGCAGATAGGAGGACGACGAAATACGATAATTACGCAATTATCTTTGATACAACGACGGCTATGTAGCTAGCTAAGAAGAAATTGCTAAGATTAGACAAATCAGACCGTTGTACTATAATGAAATGTAATGAAATGTAATGAAAAAGTTATACAACCTGCAGACCGAAGGAGACCGAAGCGCGGATGCGACCGGCTCGCTCCAACATGTCTTTACTCCTCCTTGGCCACAAATAACCACAGGGTGGCTAAAACAAAAAATGGATGAAATTCTTGTCTTTTCTAAATCGTCTGGGCTCGGGGAAAGTACATCTACCTAACTCCCTCTCTCTCCTCCTGCAAGGGGCCTAGATGTGCACCCCCAGACCCTCTCTAGTCAGACTTGTAACTCTGACTAGTAACTCTGACTTGTAACTCTGACTAGTAACTCTGACTTGTGACTCTGACTAGTGACTCTGACTTGTGACTGACTAGTAACTCTGACTAGTAACTCTGACTTGTGACTGACTAGTAACTCTGACTAGTGACTCTGACTAGTGACTCTGACTTGTGACTCTGACTTGTGACTGACTAGTATCTCTGACCTGTAACTCTGACCTGTAACTCTGACCTGTAACTCTGACTAGTAACTCTGACTAGTAACTCTGACTTGTAACTCTTTTCCAGAGAGCTACTAACATGGAACAGAACAATGACCTTAGAAACCTACAAACAACTCTCTCACTCCCAGTTCTGTTCCCTTTCTGGCTCTTCTTTTTCTCTCCTTCCTTCTCTCTCAGTGGAAACGGAAGTGTAGGCCTGGGCCTGTGTGTGTATAAGTGATGGATGGGTTCTCTCCAACGCATGTCTGTGTGTCTGGGTCCTGTTCACCCTTCCCACAATGCTTCAGTGTGTTCTGCTCTGTCTTGTGTCCAGGCCTGGCACCTCCAGCCTGAAGCCTGTACCCTGTGGCTGGCCCAGAGAACTAAGCCTCAGGTATTCTAAACATGTCACCAGAGAGGAAGTTTAATGCATCTCTCTCTTATGCACCTAGGTTGCCTGTTTCACTGTTTAGTCCTGAATGAACCATGCACGCTCACATTTTGGATGAGCCTGGAGTTGAAACAGAGATGTTTTTGTCTATACTATACTAACCTCCATTCCTGATCGTCTGTTCTGGTTACACTATTCTGCTTTCAGCTGTTGGCCTACAGTACAGCATGTGTGTATTGTGGTCACTGTTGTGTGATTGTGAATGAGTGTATTCCCACTAGTTGTATAATTTGTTGTACAAACTATTATTCTAGTTGTCACATGACATCCCATCCTCAGTTTGACATACAGACAAACATTGTGACAACAGAGGAAGTGGCTCTCTCTCCGACATTGTCTCCATCAGCTGACCACAGTCATGGGCAGATCTCAATGGACAATGTATTGGATGCCCTGGCGTATGTGTGACCTCTAGGGACCTTTGTGAGGCCCTGGCCAGATGATCCCCTACTGAACCACAGCGCAACACCGTACAGCCACCCTCCAGACCTCTGAGGGACCTTTCAGCACGGACCTTTCCCAAGACGCTGCTTCCAGTCTGGGCTTGGCTAAAGGAGAAGGGAGGCACACACCACACACATTAGAAAAATACAGTTTAGTTTTTGTTTCCTTCTTAGTCTTTGGAGTTCCAGGACATCCCAAAAAACAGGAACAAAGACTCCAAAAACACCCAAATACGTCCTTTTACAAACGGCAAAGCTCTCAGTATCATAATGCAGGTCTTTACATGTTGTACACATGACATTGTGTCATTCTGAACATTGTCCACAACGTTAAATCCTATTTGGGGTGAATCAAGGGATACTTTTCCATCTGCGCATACGTGGGCTACATGGACAAGAAGCACAGCTGAGTAGGACACACTTCTCCAGTCACCCCAAATAGGATTTAACGTTGTGGACAATGTTCAGAATGACACAATATCATGTGTACAACATGTAAAGACCTGCATTATGATATTGAGGGCTTTGCCGTTTGTAAAAGGACGTATTTGGGTGTTTTTGTTATTTTGGATTGCCTGGAACTCCAGAATGAGGCTCACGAAGTCAATCACTATTGGGGAAAGTTTGTGAACTGGAAAACAAAGTGTCTGGACCCTTCTACTGTATAACATTCCACTTACATAAAAAAATACAGATTAGGTTGCTAAATAGTGAAATTCTCCTTTAACATTGGGGAAATAACTTTCCAACTTTCCACTTAACTCCCAACTTCTCTTTTCCATGTCATTCATCAGAACAGGCCTGGTAATAGAAGGGTGTACAAACACTCAGAGGGCGTCTCTTCATCTCTCTCTTCCCCTCGCCCCTCTCCCTCTCTCTCTCTCTCTCTCTCTCTCTCCCTCGCTCTCCTTCTCCCTCTCTCTCTCTCTCCCTCGCTCTCCTTCTCCCTCTCTCTCTCTCTGTCTCTCGCTCTCCTTCTCCCTCTCTCTCTCTCTCTTCCTCTCTCTTCCTC